>NC_048218.1:37510399-37695880 GCF_002007445.2 Ailuropoda melanoleuca
TATATATATATATATATATATATATATATATATATATATATATGCACACACACACACACACACATATATATATGTTGGTTTAAGGCACTATATATATATATATATTAGAGAGCATTTTATGACCTAACCAAGGTGGCAAAGTACAGGGAAATAGTTTGGGGGGAAAAAAAAAACAACTCCTTACAAACTTATAACTGAGTTCTGCCTCCTATAAGCACTTAATTCTTTTAAGTGAAAACATGCAGACAGATTCACCCAGCTGTCCCCCTTGAAGAGGACAGAGTAAATACACTCTAACTTATATGAAGGCCAGAGTGTAATTGTTAAAAACCCCTATGCACAATTAGAAAACTGGCAATCTTTTTTTTTTTTTTTTGCTTTCACCACCTCATCAACAAATGACACGATTCTGAAAGCTTTACGTATCTTTTTAATGTTGACATTATGAATAAATGGGGGGGCAGATTTAGACAAAACAGACTGTCTACATTTAAGATGAGAAGTCCCCCGGGTATGAAGGGAATCTATGATTTCATATCATTTCCCTCAATTTTTCCTGACACTTATTTGGAAATTTGTCACTCTTAGTTCCTACTGTCACTGTTAGAATGCAAGCACATTCCTTTCTGGACACGTTCTGCAGTGTCATCATGCCTCCGGAGCATGGGCTGAGAGACTTGAGTCCAGAGTTCTTATGAGGAGATGTTAAAGAGACGGTGGGCATGAGCACCAGGGAGCGCAGCATCCCTCAGCAAACCCTGGTTGGATAAAGCACGCTGTAAGATTTACTCGCAGCCATGCAATTTCTAGGAATTCATGTCAGGGACTATAAAATTCACTCTGCAGACATATTGACAAATTCATGTAGCCTACTGTATGCCCAAGTAACACATCACAGTGTTGCCTGATATATATGCAGTTAACTATGTTTTTAAGACACCAGCCTATTACCCACCTACAATGCATAATATGCTCGACAAAAATCTGAACTTAAAATTTCAAGTAAAAATCCGTGCTTTTAAGGGTGAAGCAGAGTACGCCTGCCTGGAGAATGATATTCTATTATTTCAAAACTAATTTTCAGCTATATGATCATACACGAAGAGGAAAAATACACCTATGGATAAAATCCATCATCATAAACCATTATGCTATACTAACTTACAAGGACTTCTGAACCATACAGACTTGAGGGGAAAAAAATAAGTTCAAAGATGCATTACTACAACTGATTACAAAAGCAATACAAAGCTGAAATGCTTTCTTTTCTAACATTTTATCAATGACTGTGAAACTTTCTTTATAACTCTATCACTTTTTTTTGCTTTTCTTTTTTCTGCTCAACAAATCAATTTTTCAAATGCAGCAGGAGTGGTGGCCTTTATTTTTGTCTCCCAGGCAAGATGCTATTAGGGGTCACTTCCCATGGACAGAGAAAACAATCTTCATGGATAATAATGATAAAACCTTATGGAATGCAAAAACAACCAAAATATGTATTCTCAGATGACTGCATTAGGGCCAAGTCAATATTAGTCCCACTTCACCCACGCACCGCATAGTCTAAAAATGCTGTCAGCCTGATAAGGATTTCCTGATTTACTCTTTTTTCCAATAGAAAATATAGGTCATCAAAATAAACTCCTGACAGTAAAAGAACAGTAGTTATACTATCAAGTCTCTTTATTTCACTAGCCAGTTATAGTCAGTTTCCTTACTTAACAACAACAGAAAAAGTAACCTCCAATAAGCCGTTTTAGTAAATGTAACATGAAAATTTCCAAGCACACCTCTCAGGTAAGTTCTTTTTTTTTTTTTTTAAAGACTTTATTTTTATTTATGTGACAGAAAGACAGCCAGCGAGAGAGGGAACACAGCAGGGGAGTGGGAGAGGAAGAAGCAGGCTCCCAGTGGAGGAGCCCGATGTGGGACTCGATCCTCCAACGCTGGGATCACGCCCTGAGCTGAAGGCAGACGCTTAATGACTGCGCTACCCAGGCGCCCCTCAGCTAAGTTCTTAAAGTCAACTCAGCCAATTATCTGTTTGAACGATACCTACGGAACCCTAAAGTGTAATGAAGTTGACATTTACTAATATATGCAACTCCTCAATGTGGACAATTCAGGTGAAAAAGAAAGCTCATTCTTCAGTTTGTTGATGGTCTCAGCAAAAGAATGATATTTGAGGATTGAGTTGCAGCGCTATTATAAAAGTTATAGTACTAGAGTTATTTCTTACTGAAAACTGAATTTTATGATTAGTAATTCATAATTTTTCTGATACTGAATTTTATTTTCTAGCTCAAGAGTATTATAATCCTAACCTCCACCACAAATTCATGTATTAATGGAATTATTTTCAGAATCTATGGAACAAAACCCTATTCATAACTTCTATAGTTCAAGTTATTTTTTAAGGGGAAAAATACTTTTCTGTATGCTTAGTAATTTTGAGCCTGTTGCTTGTCCACATTCCAACTGACAATTGAGAGCCTCTACTGTCTCTGAGATGGAGGAAAGGAAGGGAGGAAATAGTGTGGTTCATCTGGGACTGAGTGTTTATAAAACACATAAAATGATATCCAGCATCTCTTTGCCTCACTTGCCTAATTTGTACCTAAATGGTTTTCTCTATTACTTATATCTTTTATATTTAAAATCAAAGAAAAGCAAACAGCATAACCAAAATGTTTCCATCTATCACCTTTGACCACAAATTACAAAATGCTTCCCCATTCTCTTTCGAAAATGTAATCTTAACTTCAAATGCTAAAGCTGCTGAATATTAAAAAAAAATGACAGTAATAAAGTGGGGCTCCTTCCTCTTTTGCCCTACTTGGTCTAGATAAGCCTATACTGTTTAGCAGGTAACTCTGGGGCATGTACCTTGCTCCAGAATCAGCTGAATTTTACAGTCCCTAAATTCTAAACTGAAGTTATGATTTCTTTCCAAAGAGTAGCCCTACAAACCTAGCAAAGAAACAGGTAAAGGGAATACAGAAATCAAAATTAATTATATAAATTATAATAAAGAGCCAAACCCTTAAGCCCACAATAAAACAAATGGTTCCTAAGAAATTTTTAAAAACCCAATCAATAAATTCTGTGGATGGTAATTTCCAAACCACATCTAGTTCCCCGATAAGTGCCCCCACCTCGGAGTGCATAAATTGTATTTTTAAAATCTCACCAAATCAACCCTAATTCCCTAATTCCCGGAGCCGGAGGACCCTACTTTGGTACAAGCTACTGCCACATACTCACATATGTGTTCTCTGTAGCACTAACTAAGGCTTGACACATATTCCGTTGGTGTCCAGAGAGGAATGCCCAGGGGTACCTAGTGCCAAATTCCCCACACCCTACTCTCCCTTCTAAAGGAACTATATCATCTCCCTGGTTCCAGAACCCTTTTTATCCGCAGTATTCTCCGTCACTCTCAGCATGGTGAAGACCCAACATCCAGTGATCCAAAGTTACCTCTTGAACGGGGGCACACTTCCACTAAGCTGAACTATAACATCTCTGTCTCTGTGCTTTGATGGAATTAAAAATGAATGAGGAAGTTTGGGATCAATTCCTTCCCTCTCAGTCACAGTCATAAGAAGGCAGACTCTACAGAGAAGTTCTAGTAACATTTGACAGACGTTACACTAGACCTCTGTTCCATAAAAGTTCCAGAAAGGTCATTCCATGAGCTCACTGTCCAGGTAGCCTCCCCTATGTCAGTGACACATTTTATCCTCTTAATCAAGAAAACCCTGAAACACTCCACCTTTTGAAAGAAAACAAAATATTTGATTTAAAGGAAGTTTACTCACATACTCCTAAGACAGATGCCCTTGGTGAGTTTCAGAGAACTGAGCCCAAAGAGCTAAGGTGGCTATGAGGAGCAGCCTCTGAGCTCCGGTGACAACAGCTCAATGAAGCCCCCAGCCAGGTAATGCCTCACATCGAATCCCCCACCCGTCCACCAGGCTGCTTGTCCCTTCCCGAAGCCTTTCTTCCTCTCTGCTCAAGGGCGCTCCTGCAGGTCCCAGAGCATCCTCCGCGCCACCCGTCCCGGCGGGACGTCGCCCGAGTCCCAGACAGATACTCTCGGTGCCCCTCGCCCCCGCCCCCGGCGAGCTGCCCGGTCGGTGACTCACCTGCTGGCCAGGTTGGGGCGCCGGGTGGTAGTAGGCTGTGGGGCAGGTTGCAGCTGCCACAGGGTTGGGCAGACACTGGGGCGCTCCATACGGCTGGGGGTGATACATCACCTCCGCACAACTCATGGCAGCCGGGGCAGCGGCGGCCCCCGAGCTCCCGCCGCCGCTCTACGCGCTCGGGCGACGGGCGCCGCCGCCAGCGCCGCAGCTGCCTCCTCTGTCGCTGCTCCAGCTGCTACTGCGGCGAAGGCGGGTCCTCGGCGGCCGCGGGCTCCGCGCGGGGCGCGGGCTCGGGAGGGGTTGGCAATCAGTGGGGGCCCATGCGCGGGCACCTTCATCTTCAGCCCCTCCGAGTGTCCCCTTGCCTGCGCTTATATAGCGGCTCCGGGACGCAGCGGCCCGCCGCGCGGCGGAGGCATGACAGTGCCCGGCTCCGGCGAGGACAGCAGCGCCCACCGCAGCGCCGCCGCAGCCGCAGCCCCGGCCCGGTAGGGCAGCCTTGGGGAGCCGGGGCTCTGGTTTGCATATACAAGGGAGGGGGGCGCTGGGGAGGAGGGGGGCACTTCGCCGCTCCAGGCTTTGACGCCAAGCTGTGCAAAGTTCCTCCAACTCCGTCCGCAGCGGGCGGGTCGCCCAGCGGGAGACCCCGGGGAGGGCCGGCTGCGGATTGGAGCGAAGTTTGAAGCCCTCTCCGCCTCCCGGCAGTGGGACGACGGTGGGAGGGGAACGGTATGCGGGAGGCTCAGCGCCCTCGGAGCTCCGACTTTCCGCCCGGTCTCTGTCACCTGGCTGTCAGGGCGGGGGCTTCCCAACCCCAGGGAACTTTAGGGGGGAACACCAACGCAGAGGCCAGGGCTAAACGAAGGCCAAGTATGCAAAGAGGTAAAACAGAACAGGCGCAAAATAAACTGGGATTAGCCCCTATGTTAAATATAACCGTAAGTGAAAGTTAACTTTATTACAAGTGCGCACATGCCAAGAATGCAACACGGTTTTCTACAAGTGATCTCCGCTTTAAGTTTACACCTTCATGGTATGAAATTCTTGTGGGACGTCAACCTTTTCTGGCTCTTCCTGCCTGGTTTCCATAGAGTAATAGACAATAACAACTGATTAAACCCACTCAGCTATTAAAAGTTTATCTACTTGCAAGTGTCTTATAATCCTCTCCAAAATTAAAAAAAAATATTTGTAGGAATATAACTGTATTTTGATATAATCAGGTAAAATAGAAAATAATTATAATTATAAATACGCAAACTCTATGAACTTTAACAAGTATATCTGACCCCTTATATTTAGGTATCCTCTTTCATGACACAGAACAGTTTCTTTGTTTTCAAAGAGACTATCCTTTGAGAAAAAGTCGATCTGGATGTCACATGTACTGATGTTGTTGTGGATTGAATTGTGTTCCCCCCAAATTACCCACTGTGACTGTGTTTGGAGACAGGGCCTATCAGGAGGGAATTAAGATTCAGTGAGGTCCTAACAGTGGGGTCCTAATCTAGGACTGGTATCCTTATACAAGAGGAACTGACACTAGGGCTCCCCGTCTGCGCTGGCACAGAGGAAAGGCTTTGGGACAGCCAGGGAGAAGGTGTAGTCTACAAGCCAGGGAGAAACTAGACACTAACCTTGAGGGCAGCTTGATATTGGACTTTTCGCCTCCAAAGATGTCAGAAAATAAATTTTTGTTGTTCAAGGCACCCAGTCCTGTGGTTTTTGTTATGACA
This sequence comes from Ailuropoda melanoleuca, assembly GCF_002007445.2. Taxonomy (NCBI): domain Eukaryota; kingdom Metazoa; phylum Chordata; class Mammalia; order Carnivora; family Ursidae; genus Ailuropoda; species Ailuropoda melanoleuca. The sequence goes on from NC_048218.1 coordinate 37,516,284, forward strand.
GCCCCAGCAGACTCATAGAGATGTACAGTATTAATATACTGCTAATCTTGATATGAATGTGTATGTGTGTATACATAACTACACACACATACATAAATACATATATATTCACACATACACACTTATACACTCACATACATGAACTATAGTAATTGACAGGAACTCGTTGCTACTCATAACAGCTCCTATTCATTCATTCATTCTTTCATCTATTGAATATTAAAAATATATTTATTAAGGGCTTTCACAGTTTGGATTTTGTGCTTTTTGTAATGAAGAAGTATTCCTATCAATAAGACATATACGAACTTATTTGAAATGTTGGCACTGCCTTTTCAAAAACTGACATCCTCTGGTCATCCTTTGTCGTGTTCCAGATTCATCTATTTGTCTTCTATCTAGATGTTCCATAGGGACCTCAGTCATGATAGCACTGATATTTTCCCACAGTCCCAACCTGAGTCCACTTGACCCCAGCTTCACACTTCTACTGACTCTCTTCCCTCATCATTTATCTCTGCTGCTATAACCCTTAGTTCATGCAGCAACTTTCATCCAGACTCCTGCAGGTGGCTTCTACCTGATTTCCAGGCCCTAAGTAGAACCCTCTTCTGATCCATTCTTCACACAATTTATCCTTTTACTGTTTTCTGTCCCAGCCAGTGCAAATCCCACACAGTAGTAATGTTTTGTCCCTCTCTAAAAAACTTTTATAATAGCTCCCCATAATTCCAACTCTTTAACCTTCAAATTCTGGTCCCTGCCTATGTCACCATCTTCTGTACCTGTCCATTCAGCCCCGTGAATTGAGACCTCCCTTTCTAGGAAAAACCATGGTATCTCCTATGACCTTCCCTTTTTGTTCATGACCAGAACTTCACTTGCTAACTCCTTTTTGTTCTTTAGGGGATTACCTTCCAAAACATCCACTGAAGGCCAGCTTTGACGCCTCTACTTTTGGCAACTCCACACCCTATGAATCTTGCTCTCACCATACCGATTACATGATTTGAAATTGCCTTTTGCTTTTTTCCCCAACATGACCATGGCCACTTGAGAGCAGGGACTGTGATTTTTTTTTTTTATCTGTGAATCTCAATCATATAATGCCTGTCTTAAGCACTCATTGAATAAAGTATTTCAAAAAGGGGAAAAAATTCTTCAAGGGCTTACAAACTCATGGAGGATTAAAGCACATCAGTGAAGGTCAGAACATGGAACATGGTTTCAGATCCTATATCAGGATTTCTACCTTATGTTACAATGAGAAGATCCTTGTGATATGAGAAACTTCTAGACCTGCAGTGGAAAGTGACTAAATTAGGCCACAAAGTTAGTTTGCAAGGGCACCCTTTCCTCTACAGCAAGCCTCCTGTTTTAAACACTTAACAGTTACAACTGTATCTTCAAATAACTTAATTATCTGTAGCTCATTGTTTTTAACATAATTATGCTTTCATATATCTCCTCCACTAGACTTGCAGAAAGCATTTATATCTTGTTTATTTAACATTTAGATGTTCAGTATATATCTGTTGACTTAGAAAATAAAGCCAAAACTAATCCGAAATGTCCATACCCGCAATTTCTGTTATCTTCCTTGTTACCCATATGGCCTCTAGTATGTGCAAATATTTATTATATGACAAAGATGTAGTTCTTGGATACTAATAAGTCACGGACTCAGAAGTCTGGAGGTATTTGGCAAAATTTTTCTATAATGAAGTATCTTTGTTTTGATACCTTCCTCCATTTCTAAATTGTACTGATGAGGAAAAAATGAGAGACTAACAAAAAATTCTGCCCAGAATTAGAATCTAGAAGAAGTATGGACTGGACAGAGAGGGAAGATAACTTGTCAAGGGCTGGAGTCTTTATTTGCTCATTAATAAAATGTAGGATAATTCCTGTCAGGAAAGTAACTGACTTCCCAGGGTTTTAGAGTGGAAAAAATTCAAAACGATCATCTAGTCTAAAACATCTTTCAATGATAATCAAACACGTGGTCTGATTCATGTCTCCTACAGAATTGGAGGCACACTAAAATCAAAATCCCAAGTCTCTTGATTCTTGGTTCAGTTCTCTCTCTATCACCCCATGCTAAGGCTATATAAACAAGCACATATGTATATTTACATGTATACATACTGTATCTATGTATATATATACACACACATATATACACATGTATGCATGCATATTCATATATATCCATTTAAGCATATACACACATGAAAGAAAGAGGTTTTAGATTAGATCATTCTTCAGTCATCTTGGAGTTTCAGAAAGGGGTGGGGAAGAAAAAATGTAGGCCAATTGCATTTAACAGTAGTGAGTCACACAGATCAAAGAATGTGATCTGATCACTGGTGTACTTGTTGTCATGTCTACTATGTGGAGGTGTCACAATTACTTGGAATAAAATAATAATGAAATGGAACTTGATTATTTGTACTTTTGTGCTAAAGTTCCTGAAATTTTACCCTTTTATCTTTTATCTTCCTTCTCTCAAACTGTCCCACCTCCCTTCTGGTTCAGTTCTAATGTGGAACTAGATCTTACCCATTGATGTTTAACCTCTTTCTCTTTTCTGTTCCAGCCACTGCAATTCCAACAGCATACCAAAATTACCTTAACTGTTCCCAACTCTTCTGACTCAGGGGTTTACAGTCAACTCTATTTTTGGCCCCACTCACCACATTTCCCAGAATGTTCCCAATTTTACAGCTGGAATTTGGTGACATGAAATCCCAAACCAGTTTTATCTGGAGGGGTAACATGAAGTGGTTTTCCCAATATCTCCTGGGATAAGATAAGGCAAAAAGGAAAGCAGCTTTTATTTTTTTGAGTGATGACAGCCAGATTCGTCTTTAACTTGGGGTACAAGTGTAAGAAAACATATGGAATCTGCAATACACACACGTGGATTTCTAAAACTGTGTTTCTAAACCTTCCCCTCAGTTCACCAAACAGCTGATTCTTGACTCACCCTCTGGCCTCAGCTGAGCCTCCTCATAACGCAGCCCATTGTAGGAATCATGGCTCATAGAAGTAGGCTTGGGTCATCTGCACAGGGATTTTCCGAGGTCTTAAGTAAGGAAACATGGTGGTTCTAGGCAGAATAATGCTTCCCCAGCCCCCAAAAATATTATACTCGAATCCCTAGAATTTACGAGCACGCTTATTTCACATAGCAAAAGGGAGTTAAGATTGCTGATGGAATGAAGGCTACTCATGAGCAGATTTTAAGACAGGAAAATTATCTTGGATTATCTGAGTGGGCCCAGTGTAATCACAAGTGTCTTTTTAAGAAGGAGTCAGGAGGCAGAAGAGTCAGTGTCACGTTGATCTGAAGTGAGAAAGATTCTATGGGCCACTGATAACTGTGGAAGTGAAAGGAACCAACGAGCCAAGGAATACAGGCAGCCTCTAGAAGCTGCAAAAGGCAAGACAGGGGCCCTAAAGCGGCCAGAAGAAACACAGCCCGGCCGACATCATTTTGGACTTCTGACCTCCAGAGTTGTAAGATAATAAATTTGCATGGTTTTAAGTCACTGAGCTTGTGGCAATTTGTTACAGCAGCAATAGGAAACTAATACAATAGTTTAATGGGGAAAGAGGGACTAGAAGGAAGGACTTTTGGTGAGCATGTCCCCTTTGCCCAACAGATTCCTATGAGGAGAGGCACAATTAGGAAGAGGGCCAGTGGGGAGTACTCTAAACCTCAGAGCCACAGAGGGACTCTGGTTGCCTGGATCTAGGAGTGGTGCCAGTAATACCAATGGAATGGTTGTAAAAAGAGAAGGTCAAAACTCACATGTAAAGCAATAAGCCACTTTATTCAGTTGTCCTTTAGGATCACCTGCCTTAAGTGGGCCTTCCTCAAGGCTCAGCAACTTTACTATGTTTCTCTAGCCTATTTACCCACGTCTTCTTGCAACTGTTGCCTCCTATCTTCTCCACCATTCTCAAGTCCCACAAATTCATTTTCTCCATATTCTCCTTTGCCATTCCCTATTGAGTCCACTTGCAATCACACTTCTGTCTCATCACCCCATCAAAATTTGTTAAAGTCCAGTAATGATCATGCTAACAAGCTCAAAGTTCATTTTTAAACTGCATCCTAATTGATGCTTCATAAATTTTGACATCAAAACTTAATCACTCCTTAAAATTCTCTCCTCTTGACATCCTTCCATGACATCCCCATCCTAATCTGTCTACTTACACTTTGTCTATTCTTTCTCAGTTTCCTCTGCCAAGTTCTCCTCTACTGAAACTCTAAATATTGAGTTTCTTGATTGATTGCTTTGTCCTAGGCCTGTTTCTTACCTTACTTTATCTTCTTATCTTGCAAATAATTCACAAAAAGTAGCCTCCAACCCAGAGCATTCCTCAAAACCCAAGACTTATGGAGTGGAGATGTATCTTATATGGAGTTCTAAAGGCAATAAATAAAGCAAATGAAACCATATGCAGCCCAAATTATTACTGAAAATTTCTTTAATATCCCACAATAAACTGGATACACATGTACTGAGTCTCAATAAGTTCAACACAGATCATTTGAGCTTCAGCATTGAAAATACTTTTCTTGGGTTGAACACCAGATGACGTATGGCCCATGTTTAAGGAGTCATGTCTCTTAAGAATTATGCTAATTTTTAAATGCTAAAATCATACTCAAATTTACAAGATATACATATAATGTGAGAGAAGCATGTGGGAATTTAGACCAATTCATGGAATAATAGATTAATGTATTCCATGTTACTCTTACTCTGGGCTAGATCAATGTCCACTGAGTTGAACTGTGAATATAGTGCTTCTTTATTATAAATTTCTCTCCATCTCTCTCCCTCTCTCTCTTTCTCTGTCTCTCTGTTTCCCTCTCTCTCTCATTTCCCCTGTCTCTCGTCCTCTGCCAATTTACGTCCATATCCTCCTACCCATTTCCTCCTGTCCACTGTGAGACTTCGTTGTAACGCATGCCATCCATTCATTTGCTTCAGTACAATGAACTCTCTCCCTTTGACTTTGCATGCACTATTTACTTGGAAAATTCTTTCCCTCCACACTTGGTCTAGTTGCCATCTAGGTCTTAGCTTAAACTTGCTTTCTCAAAGACACTTTCCAATTTAAAGTACACCCCATCCCAACCCCACCATTCTCCCCAATACCTGCTTGCTTATCACCTTCCTTTCGAAATACAGGTTTTTTTTTCTCAACTTTTTTCCCCCTTGTCTCTCCATTATGATTCATACAGGCATAAAACACATATGTTTTATAAACTATTATATCATAGTACCTAATAGTTATTTATTAAATATTTATTGGATGAGGTAATGATTTCGTGCTTTATTAAGGGATAATTTCCTTTGGGGTTCAACACAGTCACAGTTGTAGGGATAGGCTTAGCTTAAAAGTCGATTTTCATCACTTGAAATGTAGGTTATAGACTAATTAGATTATTTAAAGTATGTTCTTTTATAAGAGGATGAAGGATAATGGAAGGGGTTTATATAGATCAGGTGTTTAGGACTTTTGTACCTTCACAGAGAAAATGGTGACAAAAGGAACTCACACTTATGAGGCCAGGCATTTATGTTAAAATTGATTTTAACTCACTCATTTAATTCTCACAATGATCCTATGCAGTAGTTGTTATCATCATTGTAGATATGGAAGAGCTGAAGCACAGAAAAATATTTTAAATATCACCTAGTTTGTGAGTGGCTGAGTCAGGATTTGACTGCAGTGTCAAAAAAAAAAAAAAAAACCAGAAAACAAAAAAACCATACCACCTAATACTGAATGGGCACTAAGTCTAATTAAACAGTCTCTCTCTATATATATATATAACTTCACATATACGTATGAAGGAGGTAAGAAGATAGATTCACTAAAGAATTAACAAGCCTCAGAGACGACTTCCTAGATCTATTATTTGTCTAATGGGTCAATTTAATAAAAATTTCTACTGAGCCTGGGTTTCCAAATTTAAGAACTGGTTTGGAAAGAAGTGGACAAGGAGCTCCTGAAAATTCTCAGGTTCAACGGAATAATTAATTTCAAGGGATTATAGGAGCAACTTCCATAATTTCTCTTTGGGTAGAATCAAGAACTTTTATCTCAAAAGTACTTTTCTGGTTAATTTTTCTTCTTTTTGGTTCCTTAATAGTGTATTAAAAATTGAATAACTTTTGATATTACCAGAAACATGGCCATGGTTTCAGGCAACAAGGTCTTTCAAAGGAGTAAAGAAGAGTGACCAGAGTAGGCAGGTGGACAGGACAGCAAGCTGTGTAGGAGAGAAGTCACCAGCAGAGGACCTCCTTACAAGTGGGGCAGAGGCTGGCCATGCTGTGGAGTGACTAGAAAATTCAGGATCACAATTGGACCCTCAGATATCCACATGAAGATTAAAAACAGCACAAACATTGCCTTCAGAAAAAACTCTGACCTTCAGTTTTCTCATATCTAGTAAAGATAGCCACATTCATAGGACTTCTCTGAGGATGAATAAATAATGTATATAAAGCTCATAAGGGGGACACCTGAGTGGCTCAGTTGGTTAAGCTTCTGCCTTTGGCTCAGGTCATGATCCCAGGATCCTGGGATTGAGCCCCATGTCTGGCTCCCTATGCTTGCTTCTCCCTCTCCCTCTGCTGTTCCCCCTGCTTGTGTTCTTGCTCTCTCTCTCTCAATAAATAAAATCTAAAAAAAATAAAAATAAAGTTCATAAGGTACAACCCGCCCCATGCCGAACTTCAAAATATTAATGACTTCCCTGTCACAAACCTACCTTGGCAAGTTGTAGAATAGACAAAAATCAAGAACAAGACCTATCATAGAACAACTAAAAACTTAAAAAAAACATAATGTGGGGGTCTTTTTAAGAGTTCTGGTCTAAACATGCACAAGCCAACCACCCAGTCCTGTGAATTCAAGGACAATCTAGGGTGGAAGACACGTGAGAGTTATGCATGGCACATGCCTCTGATGTTTTGCCTTATTTTATTCGCTTTCAGCCTGGTAAGATTTGATGGGTGAGCTTGTAATAGCATGTTCTCTCTGTTGAATATTTTAAAAACATCCATGTAAGAATTTCTTAGTGCTTCCTACAGGTATTATTTGTATCTGAGGTATTATTTGTATCTGAGTCAAGGTGGCATCTTTTTTTTTTTCCTTTTCTGATGGTTTTCAACATCTAGTAAAGTGGTCCCTTCTCTGACTATTTACTCATCTTATAATGTCTTTAGGTTAGAGCACACAGTGCTAGTTACAGGTTGAAGACCTCACTTATGGATTCTGAGGATAGTTTCACTTATTTGCAATTAATATGAGGCTATTTCTAATCCTTATAGTTTGGTTTGCTTGACAAAAAGTGAGATTTTAAATATCTCTGGTTGATTCAGCAGACACATAGCAAATGGCATCACCTGCTTCCCGAGTTCTGACATAGGAGGTTTGCCACGACCCTCTCTTAGTACCTCAATATACCACCTAGAATGTATTCCTGAAACAGTCAACATGCTGTCTTTGCAGAGGTTTTTTTGTTTTGTTTTTTAAATTAATTTTGGTTGGAATTGTAGGATTTCATAGTACTCCTGATCTAGTGTATTTTCTAGAGATTTAGTAATAGAGGAATCTAAGCTGGGAAACAGTGAGAAGAGATGAAGAGATATCAAGATACTTCTTGGCCCGTATTAAAAAAATCAGTAAGGAGTACGTACTACATCATGAAATACAATCATTTGTCCTCATGAAAGATAATGACAGACCATTAATTCATTGTGTACCTTGAGTTCCTTGTCTGTTTCTTTGCTGGTTTTCCTGGTAGTCATGGTAGATCTGGGCTAATTTAACTACACTGTCTCTGTCAGCCTCTGACAAGTGGAATACAATCACATGAAGTCTGGCGTGAGTGTGGGTACAGCTCTTTCCAGGGAATGGAACAAAGCTAAGTAAGCCAGGAAGGATTAAACCCTTGATCTTGGCATCGTTAACACTCTGTTCTAACCCATTGGGCTAACTAGCCACAGACAAAGACCAATTGGACTAATAAATCACAGCAGCCAGAACAATGTGGTTTGAATTTATTTCTCATTTTTAATACATTGGTTTTATAATTGGATTTAAATATTTTAGGATTAATGAAGCCAAAGGCCCATGTTGCTGTCATTCAGAAGAGAGAGAGCAGAGAGAAAAAGCTATGCCACACAACTTTCCACGATCACCAGGCACAAAATGGCACTATGGGCTGTGCTGTCACTTTGTACAAGAGGTGTCAACCTGGAACATTGTGAGTAAATTACAAGTTTTGTAAGTAATTTATGTTAAATAAACACAATAGAGATTTTGCGTTTAAGGAAACCTTTCTGGACCACTTAGAAGGCCCATAACTTTGATGAAACAAACAAATAAAATTACTCCACTGTTTATTGTTTGTTTGGTTTTGCCAAATTTTCATGCACTGAGTTTGATCCAAAAATGAGGTCTGCATGGTACCTCAAATCCTGAATGTGATTTATTTGTATCCCAACTGCCTATTTCATTCTTATTATATAAAAAGATCATTGGAGAGGATATCTTAACATTATTATCCCAGTGGCTTTAGATGCCTGGAGTATATTCAAAATCCCACTTACTTCCAAGGCCCATTATAAGGAATGGAAGCATATCTTCCAGGAAGCATATCTTAACATGTTAAAACTGACTTCTTTTATACAGTTATAATTTGTACTGCCTGCACCTTTTTTTTGTGGCTTGATTGTATGCAATTATTATTATTGTTATTCTTTATTTTGCCCTGATCATTTCAATGACCATAATTGCCTCCCTTATGAAAAGGTAAAACAATAAATTCCACAGGGAAATGGCAGAGTTAGATATTTCTTTGGTGGTTCACACAGCACCAGAAGTAAGTACAGTGTAAGCGTGCTGTAGTTAATTTGAATTGAATGACTCACTCTGTGATCTGTTAGTGTTGTGGAATTGTTAATCTATAATGTTCTTTTTTTTTTTAAAGAATTTTTTATTTATTCATTTGAGACAGAGAGATACGGGGGGAGAGAGAGAGAGAGAGAGAGAGAGAGAGAGAGAGAGAGAGCAGGAGCAGTGAGGAGTGGCAGAGGCAGAGGGAGAAGCAGACTCCCCGCTGAGAAGGGAGCCACTGTGGGGCTGGATCCCAGGACCCTTGAGATCATGACCTGAGCCAAAAGCAGAGGCTTAACCATCTGAGCCACTCAGGTGCCCCAATCTATATAACATTCTTGTTTGGGTCTCTTTCAACACCAAATATGAAGAACACAGATGCTAAGAATATTTTATGTGAACTCTACTCAGAAAATATACCTTTAATTATTGGTTAGCCTAATTTTCAGTCCCTTCTTTGACAATAATGTCTTCAAACGCGTGTCTCTTTTTGTATTGTCTATAGAATAATAACACAATGTTGGATGACGAGTATTTTCAATACTTTTTTTTTCATTTTCTAAGGATTTTAATGTGAGCAGTTTCTTTAACACAGTATAACTGTAGTACAACTGAAAAATATAAAATCCATTGAAATTTCAGGAGATTCATATCATCTCCAGTGACAATAAATCATAGCCATTCATCCTTCATATGTTAGTGTCCAAAAAGATTACAAAATCAAGTCCACCCTAGTAGTATAGGTAGAGATGGATTCCCTAGTTATCTAATCATAACAGAAATTTGATCAGGATAAGGAAATAAAGTAACAGTAATAATAGTGATAATAATAATGATAACAATAATAGTTAACCTTTATATAGTACCAGCTATGTGCCTGGCACTTTATATATATTGACTCATTTAATTCTCATGAAACCCTCATGAGGTAAATACAATAATTATCTCCATTATATAGATCAGGAAATCAAGGCGTCAGGTGGTTAAGTGATTTGCTCAACATATTCACCTAGGTAATCTGGTTCCACAGTCCAGCTCTTAACCAGTGTGCATATCACATCTCAAAAGGGATGCTGAAAACAGTGGAATTTTGGCAATTCTGGATGATTTTACACATTCTAGGACAGTCTCTTGTCTACAACTTTTTCTTAGCAGTTGAACAAATAACATCATTTCTAATGTCTACAATGATGTTCTAGACTTGAGCAGTGTTCCCCAGAAGGACAGAAGCATGGGTGACAACAATCTGTCCCCACATACACCACCTTCCTGGAATCTCAAAAAGATAGAGCCAGTAAAAGCAAACAAAATAAAACAGTATCTCTATTGCCTTAATACTTGTTTCATTTTCTTACTTATAATATCCAAATATAAATTGTGTTCATTTCTTAAAAGTGAATAACTGAAATAATGATATGTCTGCTGCCAACTTTGTGGGATTAAATCTCATAAATTCTCAAGGACTGAACTATTTGTTTAGAATTTCCCTGGAAGCACACCATGTTCTTTATGGATAATAACAAATTTTAAAAAAAAAACCCTAAAAGAAATTTCAGAGCATTTGATAATCAGGTCATGACATCATCAATTTCAGATACGCTGAGAATATGAGGAACTTGATATGAACAGATGGGAGAGATAAAGAAATCTGGGAGCTATTCTGAGGCAGTGTGAGGTGCAATATTGAATATTAATTGTTGCTTCAAGCTCGGGAAATGTGCAAACATTGGTCGTTAACGATAGCACTGTTCCTCGAAGTATGGTCTACAGTCCAGCAGAATTATTGTCTACAGGTTGTTAGAAGTAGAAACTCTCAGGCCCCAGCCCAAACCTGCTGCATCTGAACCTACATCTACATTTTGATAAGATCTGCCAGGTGATTCCTATGCACAGTAAAATCTGAGAAGCACTGAACCAGAGTGTCTATGCTCAATATCAACATGTAATATCAAAACACTTATATTTAACCTAGCATAATTTTAAGACCCACAACCAGCTGGTAGAAATAGACTAATGGTGATCTATTTTTGGCAATTTAAATATTACAGAACCATTTTGCAGGCAGTTAGCTCACTTAATATCCTCATTCTGTTATGAGAAAGTCAGAATATGTGTTTTTCATGATGAAACTGTTGCTAAGAGAGAAGCTATAAAGGGGCCAAATACATAGAGGTAGTAATTTACAGTTAGATCTTCTAAATCCAAATCCAGTACCTTTCCCATTCACAAGCAAACCATCTGTAGTTGTCGGAATATTTTTAGGTTGTATCCTTGGAAATGCTAAAAAGTTGATAGTATTTTTCTAAGAAACAACTTATTCCCTGTTACAGCATCCAGTCTTCCTAAACGCAGTAAAGGTAATCTCAGTCAAATACCATAAGCTCAGTCATTGACAAGTTTTCTCAACTTTTTCTGGGTACACTCATGATTTCAATAAAGAGGACATTTCAGATTTTCCCCTTCTCCTGAAATGGTATTAGGCTATGTGGAGGTGGGGGCAGGGGGCTATGCTGTGGAGGGGAGGCCATGGTTGCTTCAGTTCTTAGTCTTGACTCCCCACAACGCTGCCTCTACCCATTTCCCACACAATGGTGACATTCTTGGGAAGCTGCTGCCCCTCAGCATGTCAGACAAAGGGCAGAGACGCAAGCATTGTATCCTTTCCAATTTTGTTTATGACTGACTTTAATTGTTCCTCCTCCCTTTTCAGGACCAACTGGAAAGATGAGGGTGGAAGGGGAAGAGGACAGGGCACAGAAACCTGCTCTCCTTTGCCTTCCCCAATGTCTAACTCTCTAGCTTCCTCTGTAACTCTTCCCCATTTCTTCCAGCACAGAGAATTATTATCTCTTCAAAGGCAGGAAAAACTTGATCTTCAGGTATTCTCGTGTGGCTTTTTTCTAAAGCTTAAAAGCCAGGAATTTGTTCTCTAGTTTCCATAGTTGCCACTCCTCCTTGAGGCAATACCTGCGTAAAGTCTAGTGGCCTAAATGGAGGAGAGGTGACAGGCTAAAATAGAATGAGGTATAGCGAGCATCAGTTAATACTTAAAAATACTGTCCTTCCTGGTGTCCTATAATTCTCATGAGATAATATATAAGGCCAGAGGTGCTGGACTCTCTAGAATTTAAATCACAGGAAATTAGGCTCACTCCATCTATGTTTGTCTGACAACATCTAAGGCACTATATATATTCAGTTCTTAGTGGTTCTCCTTAAATGTTATTGACAATTTAAGGGATGGCCAGAGGAAAATAATCAGCAAGGTAAGATATCTGAGAATGATTTCATGGTTGGCCTGATTATAGGAATTATGACCATGTAGCCTAGGAAAAATAAAGACTAAGGGGAAATAAATATTTGAATGTCTATCATATCATGTGGAAAAGAGTAAACATTTGTTGCTGTGTTTTGTTCTAAGGGAAGACTTAGAATCAATGAATTAAGTTTAAAAAAAATCAAATTTTAGTTCAAATTAAGTACACCAGAGACAACTCTGCCATTTTCATTTTACTCCTGCATACAGGAATTGGGAAGAGCCCCAATTCCTGAGCTATCACTTAGAAGAGAAAGCCATCAGGAAGGCGAGTTTCCTGACCCATATTGAATGATAATGTGAAAAAGAAATAAACTTTTTATTAAGTAATGTCATTCAGTAATATCTTGTAATTTTTGTTATCACAGCATACCCTCCCCTAGCTTGATTAATACAATAAGGAAGAACTTCCAAAGAAAGGAGGTCAGCAAAGGACTGAATTTCCCATGCAGAAATACTACCCTATTTTGGAAACTGTCAAGCAATAAAGAGTATATGTTTATTAACAAATGTGTTCAAAAATTATTTATACATTTATTAAGCTTTATATTCAGTGAGTGCATATACCATCCCAGCTATTCTATCATGCACTGGAGAAGAAGTGGTAGGCAAGACTAGCATGACCTCTCAGTATTGGCTAGCAGTTTTGATTAGGTGATTCCCATGTTTGCTTCCCATTCTAAGGTTTTTAGTGTCAATTTAATAAATTAATAGAATATTGCTACCACCACATCCTACGGTATAATGTTCCTGTTGCTATAATATCTAGCTATCCTCATTTTTTCTATATACCTGAGAAGAATATGTTTGCATATGTATATGTGTATTTTTGTGTTTAGACAGATATGTTTTACATTTCTGATAATTCACCTAATGATTGTCAGGAATTATGAAGAATTTGAGATTTTATCCAGCTGACAAGTTAACAAGTTAGCTTGGATGCTAGCAGAAGGCAAAAGACTCCTGGATCAGAAACAAAGGACAGTTTATTATTCACAGCAATAGTTACAGCCAAAATATCAGCATTTGCCTGAGTCTCAATTCCTACAAGGAGGAATGATGAGGTCCAGGTGACATATGTGCATGCAATGGGTTACATTACAGGAATCCCAAATTTAGAAAATGTCAGTCTTTCAGAATTGGCTGCAAGCAAGCCTGCCCACACTTTGTCCCAGAGAGAGGCATTGATTCTTTTATAATGAACAACAGTGTCTCCCTCTGCTCTGGAGGGAGACATATCTCTGTCTACCAAGGTTGTTCTGTACATAAACATCTTTGAAAATAAAATCAGAAAAAAAGGCTGTCAGTGCTTTTGCTCACAAGACATGCAGAAACATTAGAGGTCCATATAGAATTGTCTTGTAATGATACCCCACTGGATTATAAACTGCCATGAACCAGAACTAAGCCTAATTTTTCATCACCATACCTTCAATTTCTAGCACAGTCCCTGGGAGTCAGTAAAAGGAGCTATCACTTACTGAGGTCTTATCATATGCCAGGACTTTTCAAACATTGCATGTGTTAACTTAATCCCAGCAACTACCATATGATAGTTACAAATATTACCTGTACTTTACATATGAGGAAGCTGATATAAAAAATGTTTAGCAACTCATTTAAGATGTTCTAATAGTTAACTCAGCTAATAAGCAATTCCACTAATAAGTGGTAGAATTTAAATAAGCATATCGTGAAGCAGTGGACTGAATGAATGGATGGATGGACAAAGAAGTCTGGAAGAGAAAAGCATCTGCAAGCATATGCATCAAACTATGTACCAGGTTGCAATTTTGAGTTTGAACCCAGTGCAGTTCTGTCCCGGACCTCACATACTACTAAAACCAGACTAAAATCAGAGGCTAATGCATATTGTTATAGTATCTGCTGATTTCTGTAACTGCAATCTGCTCAGAGACTCTACATGTAAGTCCGCACTGAAGCATGTCTAATTGAAGCTTTACTGTCTAGGTTTCATTTGCCCGACTTGGCCAAACTTCATGGTAAAAGACTAATTCTCTCTGAAAAAATATGAGAATTTATTTCATACTTATTGTTCTTAGCAGTATGTTCATTGGCAGAACATTAAAAACAAGCAGAATTGCTCTGTTTTATTAGCTGTGGAATAAATGTACAATGGAAAAACCAGCTCACGACTGAAACAGAGAAAAGTCATTTTTGTGCTATGTCGCTATCCCTGTATGTAGACAGTGCTGTAGCTACACAAAGTACCTACCACACTATGTCTTGATTTTTGTTTTTCAAAAAATGCAATCTGTTTATTTCAAATCCCCTTCATTATAGAATTCTCTCTTTTGTCCAGCTGTAAACATAAATTGACATGTTCTGGGGTGGAAGGAGACTGAAAATATGTATTCCTTCATATCAACAGGGTATATATGTGGACAGCAAAGTGGGAGAATAGAGGGGAAAGTTCAGAAAATTGGAAAAAATGCACCCATAATTCAATACTACAACACTAGAATCATTGTCACATCAATGTGTATTTTCTTCCAATATTTGCTTTAAGTAATTCATCAATAAATTCACACAATATTTATTGAGCATCTACTATGTGCCAGATATAGTTTAAGATGCCAGGGATAAGAGGTATACAAAATGAAACAGACAAATATTCCTTCTGCACATTCTAGAGAGGGTTTTTTTAGATGGTATACAACAAATTTTGAAAATTGCTTTTTAAATATATGAACAAATGTTTAAATGTTCCTTTTTGGTTTTTATAACTATCATCTTTAAGGACTGAATTATCTTCCCTGAACAGCTAATGACAAACTATTTTTGTGTAGTTGTTATATTTTCTTGTTTTGTTTTGGTTTTTGTGTTTTGTTTTGTTTTTTTTTAGCAAATAACCCCATAATGAACATCTTGACAGATCAATTTTTCCTCCATATTTGTAGAAAGACATATATTCTTTCAGCACATATTTCCCCTGGACTTCTGCATGCTGCCTTTGGACCCCGTTCTGCTCTCATTTTGTGCAAGAGTCACATTTAACACATTGACATTTCTGCCAAAAGAATTGTCATTGAATGACTTCAGAGGTAGCAAAGAGTAATGCTTCTGAAATCTCCTTCATCCACAGCTGATAGCTGACATTTCAAGGTTAAAGTTCCATCTTTGTTCATTTTTAAAATACACACACCACTATGATACTATCTTGCAAATCTGTAATCATCCACACCTTTTTAAGAACAAATAAGAAGGCAGCCTTGATAGGGTAGAAGAAGATGAGGCCAATGGCGAACACTCTACCCTATGCATAAAATGCAGGCAAGTAAATTTCTCTGTGTGTGTGTGTGTGTGTGTGTGTGTGTGTGTGTGTGTATGTTACTGCTTATTTCATCATTACTTGTGAAGTACCTAGTATGGGATTATCTGACATTAGAGAATTCTGTCCAAGTGTAAGTATGTAAGTAGTTGGCTGGGTAAAGGGAACAGGTGTGACTCTCATAAGCGCAACATTTTTGTTGTCTGAAGTCAATAAATAGGAGTGATTTTTATATAGCGTCAGACTGTTATAATGCTTAAGGGGAAGAAAAATCTGGGGATGGGGTAGGTTCGTAGATTGTTATAACTGTAACATCAGTATAGTTATTTCATTTTCATCCTCAGATGAAGGACCTGAGGACAAAGAAACTGAGAAACTTGACCGAATCATAAAAATAGTACAATATTTCTAATCTACTATCCTTTCAGCTCTAGCTTGCTGCTCCATACCAGGGTGAGCATTTGGACATTTTACAGTGGCTGCTGAAAAATTCTACAGTCTTTCATCTTTTTGGAGGAAAGAGGAAATCAGTAAATGCTTTTCTTTAATTTTATTTTTTCCTTTTGACCTGGGATATTAATTTTTTTCTAACTGCTTCGTGAACATACTTTATATAAATATCCAACAGGATGGGAAAAAGAAGAGGAATAAAGGAAAACAGCAGAATAAAACAATTTAAAAGGAATGTGAATTAAGTCATTCTTCTTTAATTTGTAACAATATATAAAGCTTTAACTTGTGTTTTTGATATGAAAATTCAGAACGTTGCATTACATTGATAGGACCTGTTCAATCTCTCCTTGACAGGGGTGGGGGGTTGGGGGGGTTGTCCTGCTTCCCTGGACAAAATGGAGCATCTCCCTTTCCTGGTTAGGAATTAGGCCAGGCATGAACTTTGGGTTCCTTAAGGCAAAGTCCTGTCTGTCCTTAAGGTAAGCTAAATAATTGTTTTTAATGCTAACGGATTTCGGCTCTCTTCTAACAGATGATTACCTTCTTCTCCAAGAATCTGATAGTCCTACTGAGAAAGAAAAAGGAGCAGAAAAACAGTTTGTATATTTATTTATAAGGGAGTAAAAGAGTGTGGGTAAAAATTCTTGGGGATACTGGGAAGTTGGGAAGACTCTTTAGAGGAGTGCAGAAACCAAAGGTCAAGTGCCTCTAGGCATGGTCCTCTAAGTGGATCTTTCAGAAATTCCTGGGACAAGGAGGTAGGGACAAAGATCTTACAGGAAGGCTAGTCTAATACTCAGGAGCTGTGCTAGACAAGAAACCCACCTTCAGACATCTGTCATCATTACATGATGGAAATATCTCCCTTGCCTGCTGTCAGCTTAAGCTTGGAGTGATTGAGAGCAATGATGTACACATCACTCCAGTCTTCCCAGGTAACCTTGTTTGATTGCTCCATGAGGTTGACTGCCCACAAATTCCCAGAATATGTGTATGCTGATGGATTATAAATCACTTATTACTGAGAAGAAATGTGAGTCTGTATTTGGGGGCAGAATGAAACATACCAAAAAGGACTGGAGGCACTTAAATATATCTCATTACTCACTTTTTGTGAAAGTTGATCTTTGTTTTTGCTATCGATTTTTCTGAAAGGATAGATGAATACTTGGATAAAAGTATATTTTTGATGACTCTATATGTCTTTCTTATCAACTCCTTTGGTCCTCAAAGCATTTGTGATTTAGGAAGTGAGAAATAAAAGGCTATAGTGCCTTTGTAATGTACACACTATTAGGTAAGAAGTGGCTGGCAATGTTTCTTACTAAAGCTGCCTCAGGGATGGTTAATAGACAGGAAGTGTCATGATGCTGCACCAATAGCAAATCCAGTTTAGATTGTTTTCAAACAGAACAAGATTCTTCCCACCAAAATCTTACACAAGATTACAGACACAAGATAGGGAAGCCAGAGCATAAAATGCAACCCCTCTGTCTACAGTCTTTAGCAATCAAGAGAGTAGAGCTGATGATGTCAACCTCATGGAGCAATCAAATAAGGTTACCTGAGAAAACTGGAGTGATGCGTGCATCATTGCTCTCAATGACAGTAGAGTAATGATACTCTGCTATCTTGGGGTTCACAAGGAGAGATTAAGAAATGTGATTAGCAATAGCTCTTCACGTAAAAAGATCCTTAGCAGATCAGAATGCATGAGAACATCGAATACCTCACAGTACAAGTGTCTAACACATAATAGTACTTGATAAATTTAACCTCCCATCGCCCTCCCAGAAAATACCCATAAGCAAACAACGTGATTTGGTTTTGTTTTAAAATATTTAGTCAAAAATTAATCTGGCTGTTTATCTTTATTCACCAGTTCCTCAACGGAATTACTTTAATCACGCAAGACTATTCTAGACAGAAACAAAAATTTACATTATTTCTTCCCATGCTATTATAGCTTATTTTTTACTATTTACTGGATCATTAGTGGAAATAACAAAGTAATCCTGTCCTTCTTTTTCCGTATTTACTATGCTATCTTGAAGTGAGAAGCAGAGAGAAAGAAAGAGAGAGGAGAGAGAGATTATATTTCATTCTTTTTTCTCCACTCATCTTTCTGGACAATTATTCCTTCTTGAATAATGCATTTCAGTTGAATTTGCACATGTTTACAAAATTTACAAACTGCCAGAACACAGTTTTGTGCAACTAACAAATTAAAATATTATGCCCATTAAAATGTACATTCCTTATTTAGATTATGCAGTATTTCTTAGGGAATGGGAATGACTCAAAAGCATTTTATAATTCTTTGTTGAGGCCTACTTCTCTTGTAACACATATGAGCCATAAATTCCAAGAGAGGCATTATATATTGAGGGTTATTTCCTCAATATAAAAATAAAATTTGTTATTTGTAAAATTTAATATTTTGTTGTAACTATCAGGAGCTGTATCTAAATTTGTGGATTACTGCCCTCCCAAAAAAGACTATATGTAAATGAATAGCTAAGTTGCTTAGTCTCTATTAATTTGGTTACATATTTTTAGGTATGGATTAGTTTTTTAAGTGTGTATTAAAAGCAATCTAAGTATGAAGTTATAATTTATGAAGTAAATATGGTTCCCTATTAACTCATGTATATTAAGGCATAACTTATGTAAAATAAAATTTTTCTATTAGGGATATATTTGAGAAACATATATAGTTGTGTAACCACTATCACAGTTAAAATATAGAATATTCCTGTTGTCTTTCCAAAGTTCCCTTGTTTCTATACGTGTAGTTAATGTTCCCTCCCCCCACCAGTCTCTGACAACCACTGCTCTGCTTTCTAAGCTTTGTCTTTTTCAGAATGTCATATAAGTGATAATATGGTCTATAACCATTAAATATGGTTTCTTTCACTTAGTATGTCTTTGATATTCATCTATGTTGTTGCATGTATCATTAGTAAGTAGTTTGCTGACTTTTTGTATTCCTATTATTCTATTTTATGGATGTACTACAATATGTTTTTCCATTCACTAGTTGATACACATTTGGATTGTTTCCATTCTTGATGATCACTGTTAATAAATATTTATTTACTACCCCTCCCTATAAGAAGATTGTATTCTTCTTTTGATATCAGGGCACTCCAATAAGATGTAAGCAAAAGTACTTGTGTAGCTTCTGAGTAAAAGCTTTAAGGATCAATACATGATTCTTCTTCATGCTTTTCCCTCTACCACGTAAACTGCATATCCTCAATAGGGCTGCTCAGACCTAAAGAGAAGACGCATGGAGCAGAGAGCCACAATCAACCCACCGCCTACCTGTAACCTGAAAGATGAACATTTGCTGTTGTATGCAAAAGAGGCTTTGAGTTTGTTACCTCAGCATAACCTAAGAAAAAATGACTGACAAACCTTGTAAACTGCTTCTTTCTACCTTTCTTAACTTCATGTAGTATTTGAAATCCACTTCCCTGAACTTCCTTCTTCACTCCCTTGAGCCTGATACAGGACTGCCTTTCATTTCCAACCTCCCTCTTTGCTTCTTCATTATTATTTTCACTGGCTTGTCTTTCTGCTACCATTCCCTTTACATCTTCATACTAATGTGCTATAGTAGATGCTTAACTAGTCTCACAGTTTTGAATCTATAATCTCTTAGTCTAGACGATATATTCATGGTACTATACGAACCTTGAAAAAACCCCAATACTCTCCTAATACTCTGTTTCTACTAAAAACCTTCAGTAAAGACTCATTAATTATAGGGTTAATCTGACCATCTCGCCTTTGTTTACAAGGTAGTTTTTGTTGGTTCTTGAATTCCCTCCTGTCACTTCCACCATTACAAACATCTTCTGATACTCCATTGAATGAACCTCTCTTCCAATCACACAGGTATACCTCTTGGTTCAGGATTTGAAGCAGGTATTTATATCCTCTTTTTGCCCTATTCTTTCGCATCATTTAAAATTCTCGAAGACATCTTTAATTCCATTATTGTAAGGAAAACTTTCCACTGACTCCATTCAGAGTTACCATTAGGTCCTCCAAGCCATGCTCCACGAAACAGCCAGGATGACCTTTAAAGCCACATTATCTGGGGCACCTGGGTGGCACAGCAGTTAAGCCTCTGCCTTCAGCTCAGGGCGTGATCCCAGCGTTATGGGATCGAGCCCCACATCAGGCTCCTCCCGCTGTGAGCCTGCTTCCCTCTCCCACTCCCCCTGCTTGTGTTCCCTCTCTCGCTGGCTGTCTCTATCTCTGTCGGATAAACAAATGAAATCTTTAAAAAAAAAAACACATTATCTATTCTTTCTCTCTATCCTACTTAAATTATTTCACTGGCAGTTACGATAAATACTGAAATCTTGAGAACTAGATGGGTTGGCTCCTCCCTACCTTTTTAGTCTCTTCCCTTCCCTCTCTGTTGCATGGTTCTCTTTTTGTTCCATTGAACATCCTGCTCCCTCCCACTGTGGGATCTTTGTGCTTACTATTCTCTCAGCCTAGAATGTTATTCTTTTATCTCTCCTAGTTAACCCCTTCCTATCCTTCAAATCTCAACTCTGTTGTTACTTCTTCAGAGAAGCTTTCCCTGACTTCTCCAGGGAGGTCCAAACTTCTTAATATATGCTTTAGTTATAGTACCATTTACCTACCCCTCCTCAAGGTACTTACCACAGTTATAATTTTACATTTATTTGTGTGATTATTACATCATCTACCTGTTTGGGCTTCAGCACTGTAGACCCATATCATCCATGGAACAATACCCGGGACATTATTTGGTGGATACTTCTCAAAGATTGGCAGCACATGGTATGTGGAGCCTTCACTCAGTATCTGTACCCTACTGATTTGTAGTCTTGTACTGATTTTGTAATTTAGATCTGTAGCACTCTGTATTGGCATTTTTTTCTTGTTTGCATGTCTCATCACTGTACCAACAAACACAGGCACCTAGTAAATTCTATACTATTAGCTGAATAAATGAATAATTTCTACTTATTCTCAAATATGAATATTAGACTGAAGGTTAGTCAATGGAACAAAATTGACACCAATATGCAGCCACTTCCAAAAATTTTAGTCCAGTTTCATATACATATTCAAATAAAACTGTTTAAATAAAACCACTGAATGCCTACTACCGTCAGCATTATGATTAAGGTTGCCAGATAAAATTTCAACCATGAATAATTTTTTTAGTGTATGTATGTTCCCAATATTGCATAAGGCAGAACTATATTAAAATTCACCTGTGGTTTATCTGAAACTCAAATTTAGTGGGAAATCCCTTATTTTTATTTCCTTAGTCTGGCAACTCTAATAATGATACTCGTTGAAATGATAAACGTTGCTCTCCACTGGGTGGTGATCATTAATCACACAGAGCATCAAGTGTTATCTATTGATGATTTTATTTCATCTTTACAACCAAATGAGTAGGTCCTATGAACATCTACTTTGAACACACGGAGAAACTAAGCACAGAGTAAAGAACTCGCTCAGAGTTACACAACTATTAAGTAGCAAGTCTTATGTATGCTTGAAGTTATTTAAAATCTCAAAGTTGACACTCATAACCGCTGTAATATACCACCTCATCTTACGTTATCTAAGCCATGGAACACACACCAGACAACCTCAGAGACAACAGAGAGACTTTTGCCATGGAGTACTCCGAGTATTTTGTAACTATGGTAATTCAAAGATCCCAACGGAAGACACAGCATTGGCTTTGTGAAACAGCAAATGAATTTCTGACACTCCTGAAAGAATTTCAGGTCTTTTAGTCACTATATGGATTCTGAATTTGCATGAATGTGCTACGGTATCACTGTCTCTGTAACTTATTACATTGGGTCTATTATTGCCCATGGGTTAACTGTTAAAGAACTCTCTATGACATTGAGAAAAACCTAGACATAGTTTTCATGTCCTAAGGCCAATGTAATGCATACCTCTCCTGGTAACAAAAGCATCTCCAAGTTTTCTCTGAGGATTTATAAAGATGTGCACTATAATCACCATTTTATTTTGGTGATAACTTTGAATATTAACAGACGACCCAGTGCTCTCCAGTATAATCATGTAAATACTATGTGGATGGGTCCAGCTTTTTTATTTAATGTTATTACTTCTGTATCTCTTTTGTAAGTATTAGTTCCAATTTCCCTCTCTTTAAATTGAATTGTTAGGTGATTTAAAATATTTCCTGAGTTCAATCCAAAAGGCAGCCTAAGCAAATTGATGGATTAAGTGATTCTTGTGCAGAGTTTAAATACCAGCTTCAAAGATGGTAAGGAAAAAATTTTAAGGTATATCATATATCAAGAATGTTGGCCCTTAAGGTGTTGTGCATTCAATCATCCTTTTACAATCTTCTTTCAAGGAAAATGAGACTCCTCGGGTTTCATACCAAGTAAACCTCTGCTCCTTCATCAGTAGAGATAACTTTCACTCTTAGACATAGATTTAAAATGGTTATGTCCCACACTGAGCCCATACATGTTCTCACCCTGGTTCATTTAACTTAGCTGCCTCATTCTTTCTCACCCTCTTCACACTACTCCCATGAGATCCTGTCACTCAGCACACCCAGGGATAAACTGCCCCTTTCTCTGATGTGGTGACAATAATACAAAGACAACAGTATGGGTTCTTGAGACAGACAGACTTGAGTTTTATTCCCGGATCTACTTACTAGCTGTGTGACTAGAGCTAAGTATTTAATCATCCTCTCCCTCAATTTAGTCACTCGAAAAATCTCAATAATAATAGCACCAACTTCTTAGGGTTGTTATAAATATTAAGTGGATAATGCATGAAGATCACAGGTAAAGAGTAAGCAGTCAAAATGTTAACCAATCATTATTATCATCATTTCACGGCAGAAAAATGTGAATAACATACCTTTGTAAACAAGAAAAAAAAATTCCCAGTTTTTACTTGCCTGTTAGACTACACTCTAATCTCTCCTCTCAATTTTCCTATTAATAAGCTGCCTCTAATGTAGGTACTTTTTTTTTTTTTTGGATTTCAAAATGCACCACAGAAAAGCTATTAAATTTGATAATATCAGTGGAAAATACAGAGCAGGAGATACTGCCAACTTCGCTCACTTCCACCCATTCCCCACGTCAGTATTCTTTAACCACTTGACTGGACTTGTACTCGAACACAGCCTCCGAAAAGAAAAATACATGTATTCATTTGCATAAATTATCAAAGGTATTTTCTTTCAGAATAAAATTCCATCCTGATTTAGAAGAGAGATTTGGAACAAATATTTCTGATTTTGTTCAAAACATTATCACTGGGTTTTGGAAAGTATGGTAGAACTTCAGTACTTTACAGTGAAAAATATATTAATTCTCTTTTTTCTATGTTGAATGCCACTCTACTATCCCTGCCATATTTTTTTTAATTTTTAATTTTTAATTTATTTTTTTGATGTAAAGTTTGATGATTCATTAGTTGCGTATAACACCCAGTGCACCATGCAATATGTGCCCTCCTTACTTACCCATCACCAGCCTATCCCATTCCCCCACCCCCTCCCCTCTGAAGCCCTCAGTTTGTTTCTCAGAGTCCGTAGTCTCTCATGCTTCATTCCCCCTTCTGATTCCCCCCCCCTTTCTTTATTCCTTTCTTCTACTACTACCCCTGCCATATTTTTTTAACCTGATGGAAATATTGTCCTTTCATTCATACCTCAATAGAAATTCCATCAGATCTGGGATATAATTACTTATTATCCAGATCAAAACAGTCTCTCTCTCTGTGTGTCTCTTTCTCTTAGTGTCTCTTTGTCTTCAGACCTCATTATCTATAATGCATCATTCTCAGGACACAGAAACCTAATTTTCCCTTCCTAGTAGCGTGTGTGTGTGTGTGTGTGTGTGTGTGTGTGTGTGTGTACATGGTAGATATTCATATATCTCCAAACCAAGGGACTTGTGAAAGTTCACATCTGCATACTCATTAGATAGAGTTTCATATGTCTGCATCTTAAAAATTTGTCAGTGCTTGGAGTAGCAGATATTTTGCCACAAAATAAACTTTGGAAATCTTTATGGTCTGCAAAACTGATTATAGATCCACCAGTAGCTGCTCATGGTGATGGCAACAATATCTCCATGTTGGTACATTCCTTACTATAAGTGGTGTCCTTAACAAATAATAAGTGTTTGAACTCTCTTTTTTAGGAAAATAGTGTTTGAGAGGTTGGCACAGGTTATTATTAAGTTATATATTTTTTATTAAAATAAATGCCTATAAGGTCCCTTATGCAAAAACTCTGTACTAAATATTTGAAAAAATGGAAAAAATTAATGTGTATATTAAGCATTCAATTTTTAAATACATTCCTTTGATAAATATTTGTTAAGGAACTATTTATTTCAAATTTTGGGCAAATACTAAGGATAGAGGGTTGAGCAAGATGTCATATTCAGGTTCCTATTTTCATGTAGTTTGCATTCTAAAGAAGACACATATTGAGTAAATAATATTTTCATTTATACAATTCTGTGAAGAAGATTTAGTTGGTTCTGTGAAAGTGTGCACTAGACCGAATGGGGAATGAGCATGAATCGAAAAAAATCTGAAGACTAGAATGATCACTTCAAATAAAGTAAAAATTACTAATCATTTGGTGTACTATTTTTTTAACTAAAAAAAGGGATATGCCATTTATGTTTATTAGATTAACTTTTCATATATAATTATGGAAGCTTGTAGTTATCTATATTGTGCCTGGGTTAAACCAGAATTCTCCTTGAAGGAAAAATCTGTATTCTGAAATCTACTGTTTTCATCAATTGGGGGATAAGATATAACTTCTTTAGGAGGATCATAGCTCCAAAATTGAAATGTGAGTTAATGAACAGTTATGATTTTATATCGTGATACCATATTAAGTTTCTCTGAATACCACGGCTTTAAGACTGTAACTCAGGTGTAATGAAGCTGAAATTATGACTAGAAGATTAGTTATATCAGAAAGCCAAAAGTGTTATGGAAAAGAACTCTAATTCATAACTCAACAAAATGTTTTTAAGTCTTTCATTTGGGCCAGATCCAGGGCTTTGGGTTTGTCATAATAGTAACTATCTTTGTCTGGGAGAAATCAGGAAGGCTTCCCCAAAAGAATGGTTTTTGCTGGGTTTTTAAGTGTGAATAGATACTCATCAGATTGAGAGGAGGAAAATGAATATCCCAGGGCTATGGAACAACTGGGACAAACCCATGGAGGTTTTAAAGGGCAATGCATGTTCAGAGGACCAGAAAAAAATAGACCAGATTATCAGGCAGCAATAGTGGCATTTTTGTATACCATACTAAAAAGTTTAGATTTTATCGTTTATAGTGGTGAACCAGCAGTGGTTTTTAAGCACCAGAGTGACAAGATCAGATTTATTTTTCAGAAATTCTTCTTTGCTGTTAGTGTGACCTACAATATGAGGATTGGGCAAATTATAGTGAAACAGACAGATGACTAGACCAATAACCTGGCTGAGAGATGGTATCACTCAACACAATTCATAATCTGGAATTATTACAACTGTGATAGTTATTCCCAATGGGAAATAATAGGGAAGTTTAATACATATAGGATTGTCAGGTGGTTTTAGACCAGTAATACTGAAGCATAGCACCAATTTGACTATTCAAAGTTAACATCATGAGTGAACAGTTTCTGACCAGGAAAGCAGGGAGCCATAGCTCATGGGATACAACCCTCATAACCAGCATGAATTTTGATCTGAGATCCACATAGTAAAAGTCAGGACTTTAGATTTTATATAGTTTCTTAAACATCAAACGCAAGCTAAAATGTTTAGGCCTATTTATATTCCTGTTTTCATCCTTTACAGATGACTTGCATTTCCATATTTCTTTAAGCTCTAGTCACCAATGTCAGTTTCTTCACAGGGGCAGCTGGTGGAATCAACAGTTGCTGGGCAAACTCTCTGCTCTGGGTTTCTAAGCAACATACTCTGCATGTGGTCAGAGTTAAAGTTTGTTGTAGTCCAGGGTGTTTCGGCTGCTGCAGAAAGGTTTCTTTTTTCCTTTTTCCTTTTTTTTTTTTTAAGCTTTCAACCAGGCCTTTTAGTAGTTCATCATCAAATGCATAAAATTGCCCAACGTAAGAAAAAGTTATAGGTCTGAAAGAAAATAAAGACGGGAACAGGACTTTTGCACTCATGCTATCCTTTGAACCAATTTTCCTGCTTCTCTGACTTAACATTTTTCTGTGTACTAATTTCCCTTGTTCGTCAAGAAAATCAATGATAGATCATCTTTCCAGGCATGGAGTTTGGGTGGAATACAAGGTAAAATGAGGAACGTCTCCTTTTAGTGTGCTACTAAATTCTTTCATCTAGCTGGGTTCAGTCCCAGCTGAGGAAAATCAAGCCCCACTCTCCTTTCGTCGTCAAGCACTGGCTGCCCTTGGGAGAGAGAAACCCCCTAAGCACACATTAAGTACACGCATGGATCTCCTCTGGCTCTGGAATGCAGTAGAGCCTGCAAAGCCTGTTGAATCAGCTCAAGGATGTCTATTCCTGTGTTGTTGAATCCTATTTGGGGACTGGGAATTTGGATTTATCCTTGTTGACCTGAATCACTTATTAATTCTTCCAGTCTGTGAAACATCAGAAAATCTAATTGTGGAACATGGTGATTTGTCCTACCTCTCGTCTCGAACAGACGCAGATGACCTCAGAACACAAGCCCTAAAATAGACTTCTCCCTTGGGAAGAATGGGGTCATGAATTTATATGCTACACTCGGTAACAAAATGAAGTTTTGAAATAATAACGGATTGGAAGTCAGAAAACCCTCCTCCCTCCTAGATTATTGAATACATTCAAACTCCTTTGTATTTCTCTCATATCAGGTTCCTTCTTATTTTCTAATGGATCAGATCTAAATTTGTACCTTACAATCCATCTGTACTAACCTATCTGTGGTTCAGTGAAAACACGATACTATTTCATGCTTCCCTTCTGCCCACCTAAAGGGTCTTTTTCTCTCCTGTTTATCTTCTGAATCTTCACTTTTCCTCCAAGATGTTATTCTGAAGTTACTTCTGTGAAAAGTTTCAATAACTCATCCTTATTCTCTTTAAATTCCAAGATCCTTGCTCAGAGCTGCACATAGAAACTATTTGATACGTATCTTTAGAACGAATACAAGAAACCTTTGGTTATAACTACTGTTTTTTTTTTTTTTAAAGATTTTATTTATTTATTCAACAGAGATAGAGACAGCCAGCGAGAGAGGGAACACAAGCAGGGGGAGTGGGAGAGGAAGAAGCAGGCTCATAGTGGAGGAGCCTGATGTGGGGCTCGATCCCATAACGCCGGGATCACGCCCTGAGCCGAAGGCAGACGCTTAACCGCTGTGCCACCCAGGCGCCCCTATAACTACTGTTTTTAATTAATTATGATTTTGAGCACATTTCTTCCTTTTGCTAGGAGTAAGTTTCCACATCTGTTAAATGGGTATAATCTTTGAGATCTCAAAGATTCTTTCTATGGTAGTCATTAGAGTCATTAGGGCTGTTCATGAATATTCTCATTCTTCACTTACCAGGCCTGTGTTAGGCTGAAGTGACTTTGGTGAAATGGTTAAATGACTTTAGTGGAAATGACACATGTTCCTTGCCAACGTGAGATACCACACAGCCCACTTCTTTCTTCTCCCTCCCTTCCTTGTAATGACTAGAAGCAGGGGTTGAAATAAGACTGTGCACCGTGATGGCCTGTGTTGGATAAATAACATGAGTGAAAACCTTGTTTCTCAGATTTCAGAGTTGTACCACAGTGTAACATAGCCCTTCCTAAGTTCAACCCTTACATTTCATGATTCTATTTAAGAGAAGGTACACACTTTGAATACAAGTTTAACATCAGGTCATAAAAGTTATGGTTTCCAAAAATCTATTACATTAATATATACTATATAAGGGTTATTTTAAAACTATCAACAATACTTGAAGCATTAAAATATGCTTCTATTAAATGTCAGTAAGCAATTACAATAAAATAAAAAGACTTCAAAATTAGTTTTATATAAACCATAAAAAGAAATGGGGTAGAATGCGAACTATTTTCCTCTTCTGCATTTAATTTATATTCAGAAAAGATGGTTTAGTTTCTATATTTTGGAAAACAGTGTTGCACATGGACTTAATTTTACTAAAAATGCAGTGTTTGTGTGTATTATTTTCGAAGTCATTCCTCTTTCCATGAAATGTGGCTAATTTCTCCCTCTTCTGCTCTAATACATTTTCACAATTTCATGAGTTCTATGGTAATGTTTTTTAATATTAGAGAAAATTTTAAAATATATTTTTCAAACTTTAAAGCTATCACCAGAGGGTTAGACCGATGTCAAAACAATCCAAATAAATATTTTAAAAATTCAGGCATCCATATGTTTCTAATTTGAGAGACCAGTCATTTGAATAGACTGAACAATCAAAAGATGGCTATTTTTCAATTTTATTCAGAAAGTTTTAAAATAACAAATTGATTTAAAATTTATTTTAAATTTCATTTGAAAAAATACATTTTTCTGTGGGAAAATCCTTTAGTTGTTTATCAATAAGTTACATCTTCTCTTGCCATTGGTTGTAAAGCTTTTGCTTTTTCTAACTAGACTCTGTGTTGGCAGAGAAGGAAGTGACTATTAGTTTTTGATTTGTAATACTTATCCAAAACACTTCAGATCTCCACTTTTCTTCATGCTAACTAATAATAAAGCAGTCCTATTTTCATACTGAGATCTGAATCATACTCCTTAATCATATACCAAGGTTTTAAAAGCCCTGAGACCATTAAGAACAGATTTGTAATTTGACAAACTGAATTCAAATTCCTAGTGGTCAGCCTACCAGTTGGTATCCTTAGAGAATTACTTACCTCCTAGAAGCCTCCGATTCTGTGTTTACAAATGTGGGTATTGATAATTATCTGCTTCATACATTTGTTAGGAGAGGTAAATGGGATGTGACATTTAATTCCAGAACTACAGTTTCCATAAAGCCATTTTGTTTTGTTCATTCTGTAGTTCCAGGGCCCACCATGCCTTACACAGGGGAGGCTTGTATAATGTTTGTTGAGTCAATGATTGAATAAATACTTTATGAATACAATGGATCAATGACTGAACAAAGAACTTTACATAATATACAGTATATTGGATAAGTTCTATAAATTATAATTATCATATTACTATTATTACTATTGCATGATATGCTATCTACTTTCACCTTTACACTCACCCAAGATTTTGTGGTTTCGCTCTTTTAAGAAAATATTTTGATCAATTTTCATAATTTTGATAAATCAAATGCTATGGCCTAAGATCGTAGACTATTATAAAGAAAATCTTTACATAGCTCTGATGAAAAGTCATCCATTTCATTCTTTTCAATATTTGATGTTAGTCCACAAAGATTATAATCATCTTTACTCTCAGGATTTAATTCACTTATGTTCATTCTACTGTCTTTTTTTTCCCAATAGCCTTGGCTTTTTTTTTTTTTTCCAATTAGCCAACATATAGTACATCGTTAGTTTTTGATTCATTAGTTGCATATAACACCTAGTGCTCATCACATGTGCCCTCCTTAATACCCATCACCCAATTACCCCATCCCCCCACCCCCTCCCTTATGTAACCCTCAGTTTGTTTCCTGAAGTCCAGAGTCTCTCATGGTTTGTCTCCCTCTCTGATTTCTTCCCGTTCAGTTTTCCCTCCCTTTCCCTATGGTTTGTACTCAGTCTGGAGTCTGCTTGAGATTCTCTCCCTCTGCCCCTCCCCCCTCTAAAATTAATTTTTAAAAAAAGGATCCCTCTCTGTATGCTGCAGTGGTTCTCCATACTATTCCTTATGTCCCACATATGCGTGAAACCATATAATTGTCTTTCTCTGCCTAACTTATTTCACTTAGCATAATCCCCTCCAGTTCCAGCCACATCAGTGCAAATGGTAGGTATTCATCCTTTCTGATGGCTGAGTAATATTCCATTGTATATATGAACCACATCTTCTTTATCCATTCATCTGTTAAAGGACATCTCGGCTCCTTCCACAATTTGGCTATTGTGGGCATTGCTGTTATGAACGTTGGGGTGCATGTGCCCCTTCTTTTCACTACATCTGTATCTTTGGGGTAAAGACCTAGTAGTGCAATTGTTGTGTCATAGGGTAGCTCTATTTTTAATGTCTTGAGGAATCTTCATACTATTTTCCAGAGTGGCTGTACCAGCTTGCATTCCCACCAACAGTGAAAGAGGGTTCCTCTTTCTCCACATCCTCATCAACGCTTGTTGTTTCCTGTCCAGTTAATTTTGGCCATTCTAAATGGTGTAAAGTGGTATCTCATTGTGGTTTTGATTTGTGGTTCCCTGATGGCTAGTGACATTGAACATTTTTTCATGTGTCCATTAGCCATTTGTATATCCTCTTTGGAAAAGTGTCTTCTCCATTCTACCACTTTTAATGAAAATGTAAAGTCTGATAATTAGAATTTTTTGTGTATAAGATGTTTTAAGACACATATTATCCAGATTTCTTTTCTTTTCTTCAATTGCTTTCCTAACGCTTTAGTAAATGCTTCCCAAATACATCTCCAAACACTCAGCATATGAATACATACACAGTCTCTCTAACTCCTCTTAAAACCATTTTTCTAGAGACTAGGGAAGAGTTTGACAGGATTGCACTATGGAAAAGGCATCAGCATTTAGCCACATGGTTCTCTGCCTCACAGTGTTGACTGTTTCACTTGTGGACTATAAAGACTTAACACTACTGAACACCACACCCCTCCTGGAATTGAGCTCTTCAATAGGCTGAGCTTCCTGGCTCAGGAATTTTGCTATCCCTGTGAAGTTCTGTGATGAGCCAAACAAGTAATGAGCAGAACCTTGAAATCCCTCCTGGGTCATGCTAAATGAGGATAGCAGACCAAAGGCAACTCTTTGGGGTGCAAGACAAATCAAGAAACCTGTGGCTATGGTAAAATCCCTCCTAAACCGAAATGATTACTAAAGCTATGATTGCAGATCTTGAAGGAAAGGAGAAAGGAATCAGACAACATATGTATTTGTTGTCACATATATATTTCCTCAAATATTCCACATTTGTACACTATTATTTTATCATTTTATGCTATTCCAGGAGTATTTGCCAGTGTGGCAGTACCTGGGTATCTTTGCTCACTACTAAACAGAGAAACTCTCATTTCCTTTTAAAATAGAGCTAAGTCCCAGCTGGGATGCAAGAGTTACTTTGAAATTAGTCCTATAAAGGATTTTTACAAGTTCTGTGAAGAAACACGTTTTCCCCCTTATAAATTAGCAAAAATCTACAGCAACATACTGAAGAATTACAGGTAAGAAGAATAAAGGATCTCAGTTCATTCTAGTCCAGAATTTTCTTTAGGGAAAAGTATATAAATTGTTTTAACAGTTCCATACTTCTAAATTATTACAAACTTTATTGTTCTTGGTTACCCGGCCCAAAAGCAATAAAGTCTCTCTTCAGGACAGGGACCATGTCTGGAGTCTGGCTGCCTGAAGCAGGAAAGGAGGGATGTTACACACATATTCTCTTCTCAGAGTCCTACCAAAACATGTTAATGTAAGATTTTGACTTTTGTAACAATAAGAGAAGCTCTTTGTTTTTGGCCCATGGATATTTTCCACTGCCCACTGAAATGTCTGGTGCATAATAATTGCTTCATGAATGTTTATCAAGTAAACATGAAGAACACATTCTCTGGTAAATTGATGAAATAGGATATTAGGATTAATTTACAGCTATTCAATTTCCCAACAGTTTGTGAACAACTTTAGAATACATTAGCTTTACCCTTTTTATTTTAATTATGGAGAATTTGATGTCCAGAAAATTGCAGTGTCAGCTACTTATCCTCAAAGGGCCTGGCATCAACATGGTCCTGAGGGGATCTGGGGATGTTCTTCCAGAGAAACTGACCTACATGCAGAATTGTACAAAGTCAGAGCCAGGCACAACACTGGTGAGGAATTTTACTCCAGGTCACATCACAAGTTTCAGAGTTGTTAAAATCCAGTTCTCTTGATACTCAGGTCCAATTATTCTCTTTTAGTGCTGATTGTGGTGCAGTTTTGCAAAGAGAAATTCCTCTTGAAAAAGAAAATACAGTAGTACCCCCCCCTTCTCTGTGGGGGACACATTCCAAGACTCCTAGTAAATACCTGAAACAGTGGATAGGACTATCTATGTTCTTTCCTATCCATGCGTATCTATAATAAAATTTAATTTATAAATTAGGCACAGTAAGAGATTAACAACAATAACCAATAATAAAACAGAATAATTAAACACTAACTGTAATAAAAGTTATGTAGATATGGTTTCTCTCTTTCTTCCAGAATATCTTATTATACTATATTCACCCTTTTACTTGTGATGATGTGAGACGATAAAATGCCTGCATGATGACATGAAATGGGGTGAATGACGTAGGCATTGTGTAGGAGGACCATCTGCTTCCAGACTGTGGTTGACCTCAAGTAACTGAAATCATGGAAAGCAAAACTGTGGATAAGGGGGTGGGGGGACTATCACATCTCACAACTCTCTCTTGATCTTCCTTCCACTTAGACCACAAATCCAGAATTGGTCTGAGGTTTCCTTCTGCTCTAAGCAGCATACTTTCCAATAGCTCCCTCTGTTTACTCCTTAGCCACCCTCCCCCTGGTCCTTTCCCAGGCCACATTTTCAGTGCCAGTTCTTACCCCAGCTAGCAACTCAGTCAACAAGCATTTAATGAGAATCTGGTCACATGTGCACTAATTTGCAGGCTCACAATCCTTCCTGTTCACACATCTGAGTTTGGCCAAACTGGATGAGGAAGTTTATAAAAGGCCAGGAAACTCTAAGCCACACTTTCAACTAAAACAAATATGTTGTATTTCTAGGATTAGGTTTTGTTACCTCTTGGAAGAGGAGCAAGAATTTAAGAGAGTCATTTCTGCTAATCTCAATAGTCAATTTGCCTTATACTGTAAATTCAGACTTCAAACATCAATACAGTCCCCAGTACATTCTTCTACTCAAAAGAAGTAACTTAAATGATTTTTTTAGCTGTATCTAAGATACACCTTTAAATTTAAGCAGTTTGGAGAAAAAGAGGAAAGATGCTTTGCTTATTAGCCAAGTGTTTTATATCAAATGAAAGTTTGGGAAGTTGGTCTTTTAGTTAATATGTGTTACCTGTTTTTCTCAAGAATGTGGAAAACTGGCTGCACCACAACAATACAAAAGTTTCAAATCTGACATTTTGTTTTTCTAAGTATTTAGCAAATGAAAATGTTTGAGAATTGTCAACCCATAAAAAGAATAATTTTCTAAATATTTCAAAATAGATAAGTAGATTCTAGGAAGAGAAGTTAAAAATAATGTGGAATTGTACCAATTTGCCAGCTTAATAGACATAACAAGATACAACTCATTTATAAAAACTTGCTATTTTTATTCTAACAGCACAAGGAATAAAAAGAAAGGAGGTTGTTTCTACTTGTTTCTGAAGACTACAGGTAATATGTATGTGGGAGGAATAAAAATCCTACAGACTGATAAATAGACAGCTCAGGACTAAAGGACTGAAAGCCAGCCATAACCCAGGACTGTCTCCAAATAGAACAATGGCTCAAAAGTAGATTCATCCGCTTTATGTGAAAAAGATAAGAAGATTTAGCATTTGAATCTTCTGTAAATACTCCCAAAATAGACAAAATTTAAAACAATGCTACTGAAACATCTGAGTTTTACTCACATTATTTAAAATATAATTCTATGTTGTGGTTCATCTGGGAATGTAATAAAACTATGAAAGATTTATTAAAGTGAATGGCAGCTAAATGCCTAGTTTATTATAAAACAACAGCCAAAGAATCCTTGACCTTGGTCTCCTGTCAACAATTCTCCCTCCAGAGAATATAACCTTATGCCACCTTAAAGGATCATGTAGTGATTCCTGACTTTTTTTTTTTTAAACCTACCCTTGACTCAAGTGTAGGAATTCTGGAATGAAGCATAGACCACTCCAAAACATTATGTATTTGGTATCTTCCTATGTGTTTGGTGAGAATACATTAGCACCAAAATAACTGAAAATTATAATCCTGACCCAGACTCAGTGGGGATTCATTACTTTAAAGTCTTTGGAAAACAGAGTGGTGTAAAATCAATAAAAAAACCAAAATATGTGCATGGAATCTATGTAAATATACAGTTGAAGAAGCTGGTGCTCCATACTTCTTGCTGACTGAATTTTCTGGTGCCCCTCGAGTGTCTAGGCAAGAGTATAGATCTTAACCATCATAGTACCAGATCTCATCCATGTCATTTCATGTGTTTAATGCAACCTTCCTTTTCCATATTGGAAAATCACGTTGTAGGAGTGGTCAAGTGTGTGTGTGTGTGTGTGTGTGCGTGCGTGAACTCTGTTGCTTTCATTGAAAATAACTGCAGAAATGCAAAAACATAGAAGGGTAATATTGAGGTCTTCCAGGGAGACCACACCCTAATCCCTGAAACCTGTGAATAGGTCGCTTTATGTGGCAGAAGGAACTTTGCCGACATGATTGAGATAAGAATCTCAATGTAGGAAAATTATTCTGGGTTATTGGGTGAGCCCAGTTTAATCACAAGTGTTTTTATAAGGAGGATTCAGGATGATCAGAGTCAGAGAAGGAAATGTGACAATAATAGAATTAGAAAGAGATCTGATATGCTGTACTGCTGACTTCAAAGATGAAAGAAAGAGCTACAAGCCAAGGAATTCAGGTTGCCTCTAGAAGCTGGAAAAGGTAAGAAATAGGTTCTTCCCTAGAACCTCCAAAAGGAGTACAGTCCTTGATTTTAATCCACTAAGACCCTTTTGAACTTCTGGACTCCAGAACTGGAAGATAGTAAATCTGTGTTGTTTTAAGCCATTAGGTTTGTAGTAATTTTTTACAGCAGCATAGGAAACTAATGTAAATGAGCATTGTACACTGAATAAGAGCAGTGTCTGGAGCTATACTGCTTAGACGTGAATCCACATACTGTGTGACATTGATCGATTTAATTTTAATTTTTCTGCGTCTCAGTTTCTTCATCTGTAGAATGGGGATGATGATAGTAACTATTTCATAGGGTTAAGGCAGGGACTAAATGAACTAATACATGTACAGCACTTAAAATATGAGCCTAGAACTATTATAAGAATTGGAGCAATTGGTGTATCTGGCAGTAAATTGGTTCTATGTAGCTGCCACCTGTTCAGTTGGTGAATGAATTTCAGCTTGGTCCATCTGCAAGGTGATTTTCTGTTTACAGTGTATGGAAATGCATTGCCTCCTAGTCCATTATTTTCCTGTTTTGCTGGAATGGCTCATGGCCTACTTCCTGCCACAAAGCAGGGCAAAGTTGTTTCAAATCATCCTGAGGCAAGAGTAGTATATTCGAGATTCCAAAATTAAATCAATAGAGAAAAAGTGCAATAAAAGGCAAATTGAAATCAAATATTAAGTCAGAGGCACAGGAGATGTCAAATTTGAGCACCACTGAAAACATGAGATTTTCCCATTCAGTTGGGAAAACTGAACGGGAAGAAATCAGAAAGGGAGACAGACAATGAGAGACTCTGGACTCCGGGAACTGAACTAAGAGTTACAGAAGGGAGGGGGGTGGGGGAGGGGGTAACCTGTTGATGGCTATTAAGGAGGGTATTTGTGGTGATGAGCACTGGGTGTTATATGCAACTATGAATTGTTGAACACTTCATCAAAAACTAATGATGTACTATATGCTGGCTAATTGAACATAATAATTTAAAAAAAGAAATTGGATCAAAAAAATCTTTAAAGGAAAATGTTTATATATTTAAAAAAAAAGAAAGGAAAATGTCAGATTTTGTTGCCTATTTCAAGGCTGAAGAAGGAAAGTGACAGAGAAGTAGGGAAGGCATGGTAAAGACTGCAAATATTGGAAAATCTATACAAATTTATCCAAACCATGTTTTGTGGTTATGGAATTTCCCTAATCTGCTTTTAGTCCAGAAATCTTCCAGAAATCCAAGAATCTCTTTCCAATAGTCAACTGGTCATCTTTATATATCTCCTCCCTGTATTACTTATCTTGCCTGATTAATTATACTAACATTCCATTCGGAACCTGCGAGATATCATCAACCTCTCCCTCATAACTAATGCCTAACCTGCCAAGTCTCATCAATGCACATGCCAAGTAAATCTCAACTGCCTTCTATCTCCACTCCCACAGTTTAAACCATAGCTTCTCATCAGCTTCCCAACTGGTCTGTCTGCCTGTATTCTCAACACCTTTCAAAGAATCCTACATACTCTACCTGAATTATCTTTATAAAAATCAAATTTGTTCATACCACCTCTCTGCTTAAAATATTTTAATAGACCCTTACCAACTGTAGGACTAAACCAACACTTCTTAGCAAGGACTTTAATATTCCAGCTGTGTCTACTTTTCCATCCTAATGTCTCTCTGATAATTCCTAGGTGACCGTACTCTAAGTTATCTCTTGATGTTACTCAAACATAAAATTCTCTCTCATCCTTTTACAGGATTGTATTTACTCTCCCTTTTCCTAAATGCTCCTCATCCATTATATATCTGACACATTCTTATTCATCTTTCAAACTTGGCTAAATATTGCCACTTTTACAAATAGTATGAAGTCTTCCCTCATTACAAGCTGTTTGCTACACGTGTGTGTGTGTGTGTGTGTGTAACAGTTGGTATAAATCTTAGTAAGTATGCAAGAAATCAGTGTGCAAGAAAAAACCATATCTTACTTTTTTGTAACACTAATTTTATTTTCAGCACTCATCTTATCAATGTAGGAGAGAATTGTTTCAAGTCAATTTAGCCTCCTGCCTCTTCCCTGGAGCTGGTGCAAGCTTTGAGAGACTTAAGTAATTCCAAGCACTTAGGAGGTGGGGAACCACATTTTTAATTCTTCCATTCATGCATTGCTGGGTATAGTCCTTAGTCATCAGACCATTCAGTTCAGCACTAAAATTCCTACACCTGTGGCCCCTGCAAGTAAATCTGTTATTTCTTAGTAATATGATGCTTCCATGACATGTTAGGATCACGGAAACTGCTGCAACAATTTCTACGGTTTCCAGACTAGAGGACAACATCTCAAGACTCTAACCATAGACAAGAGGTACATGATCAATCTTTTTCTTCATTTCCACATCCCTTCTAATCTTAGTTCTTATAACATCTTTTCTCTCTCTCTCTTCTGTCCCAGTGGGAGAAAACATGGAAAAGGGGACAACTTTCCCTTCATACATCTTTATCTATATCTCAAATCTTCTCCATGCCCTCAAGGCCTTAAGCATCTGAACACCAAAGCTGGGAAGTAGATCAAATATCTTCTCTTTTTAAAATTGTTACTGTTTTGGTTGATATGCCTGTTCTGGTCACTGTGTTTCTATTCAGACACTACCCTCATGGAAACGATGAAGACACCCAAGTCTTTCTGTTGACATCCAGAGGAAGGGAGAGAATAAATCCAGGTGGGAAACACAAAAAGAAACATAACTAAAGTCTTTACAATATTGTTCTACCCCACATCACAACTAAGATATGAAGCAATGACAAATGACAGGGTCCAAATCCACTTATTTCTATCAAGGCTGTTTTAGGCCAAATCTCATCAACTCTTCTCTTATTTTGGTTTGCTTGTTGCCTCCCCATTCCACCAAAACATGCTTCCAGGAATGGCTCTTTGAGCAGTTATTTACTACTAAATATAAAAGCTTTAATAGTAGGAAATTCACAACAGTTGATTTTTGCTTGTTAATCTGATACACATTACAGAAGTTACATTCAGAAGCTAACATGGGCAGGGAGATAGTTAATGAATATATATTCTGATCCTTAAGGAAAAAATATAACCTTTTCATTTTGTCCATGATGCTCAAGCGTCCAGACCAAGAAGAAAACAGACATACATGAGATTACACCAACCACAAATGTTGTTGTCTGCTTGTAGGCAATTAGAAAACATAATTGCTAGTAATTCTTTCTTTGACTAACTTGTTATCTAGTTGTGCCAGGGGTCATTTTGGGTTCACTTACTCATCATAATTTGGAAGAATAATTTTGTGGGTCTTTTCTAACTGCTAAGCACCAGCTGCCCATTTTGATTTACATGGTTACAAAGGATAATATCTTTTTTTAATTATTATTTCTATATGAGCATTTATGCATAAGGAGTTTTTATACTACCTTGTTAACTTCATGTTAAATATATCAGAACATTAATTTTTAACCATATTGGGACTAATAAACCAAAAATTACCAACTTTTAGAAAAAATAATGTGCCTAAACATATGCACATATGCAATGCATTGCCATAGGCAATGCTCAGGGTTAAGGGAAAAAATGTCACTTTCATAGAAAAGAAACCAAATGTTATTATTAAATATATATACATATATATTTATATACATGTGTATATGTATGTATATATATATTTCTAGTCTTTTATTAAAGTTGGTAAATATTAAATATTTTTAAATGGACAATTTCTATACATAATATGCACCAATGAAACATGTATTTGAAAGTTTTAAATTGTCATTCCCAAATTTAGAAGCCAAGGGCAACATTTTGGTTCCTGCATGAGGCCTAGAACAAAACCTTGAAATAGACCCAAAACATTTGAGGGTTTAAATATCCTTGTTTTTCCAGCTGTGCCTTCTAGAGGAGCCTACAGATCTCTAACAGTTTACATTTTACAGATTTCACTGAAAAGGGAAAAATTGTTTTTCATGACAGAAAACTACTTTTGGTAAATATAAATGGAAATGAAACCAGAAGGTGCACTTCAGTGTTTAGCTAGCAGGGATATTTTATCTATTTATAAAATTCTATTTTATTCTTATCTGATTTTGACTTGAATGGCTCCCAATTACATTTGCCTACTTTGTCTGGGCTTTATGATCTCCTTCCCTTAACTTATGGTTAAGGTAGTACGTCTACTGAAAATTTTCAGAACTCCATGTCTTAAGTTAATTGAATATTCTCCTCCTTCGGCCCATCACTTGTCTACCAAAATCTTCTCAATCCAAAGGAAAGAAACATACTATGGCTCTCATGGAGTTGCCACACTTAAGAAAAGTATTAAATTGCTCTATTTGCCACCTTTAAGAGAAGAATTCAAATCCTTTTACCAAATAAATTACAAGTAAGTTCCATTCATTCAAAAGACTAGTTACCTGTAATAAAAACAGCTTGATTTATTCCTGGTAGTTTTCCTTCATTGTTTGACACTGACCAACGGGCAGAGATTATATTTGCCACAGAGTGATGCAAAGTTACCAAAACACACATAAATGCTAAGCCCTTACTCAGTGTAGTTTCCAAAATTGTGAAAGTCCATTATCTGGGAAACATTAGGAATACACATAGATAGGTAAATGCTAGATCTAAATTTTCATAGGAGTTGAGATTAGTATTTTCAAAAACATTCTTTAGAGTTTTCTAGATGTGTGCTTGGTTTCATAAGATAGTTAATATTGGATTATAAAATTGGTTATTGCAATTTTTATTTTGGCAGATAATTCACAAAGAAAATATCTGATTGGCTTACACTTTACATTACATGTGTATATACCTGCATCTGTATCTGTATCTATATCTGTATCTATATCTATACAGAAAGATAAAATAGTGTTTGGTTATTGTGTGATACAATATTTCATCCACTAGATGGGTCTCACTTTCATATTTTTCAAAATAAGACACCTATTTTTCTGTATTCATTCCAGTTGACCTCAGAGAACTACCTGTTGGAATTAAAAACTATACCTAACCAGTACTCTTCAAAAGTTCCAAGGTCACAAATGATCAAAAAAAGAAAAAGAAAAAAAAAAAAGAACTGAGGAACTGTTCTAACCATTCTAACTGTAATTAACAATAAATTAAATAACAATTAAATACAGTGTGAAAGCCTGGATCCAATCTTAGAACAGACAAAAAGACGGTGGAACAACTGCTGAAACTGAATGTCTGTTAGTTAATAATATCATAGGGATACCAATTTCCTGAATTTGATCATTGTACCATGGTTATGTGAGGTGTTATTATTAATGGAAGTGAGATGAGGAGTATGAAGGAACTCTACTATTTTTGCAAGTTTTTTAAGTCCACAACTACTTAAAAGTAAAAAGTTTTTTTAAGAATCAATGTTACAGAGTTGAAGTGAATGATAAATTAGAAAAAATAATTATCAGGAGTACGAAGACTGTGGTTAATGAAGAGTAAAAAAAAAAGTTCAAAAAATGAGATGACAGAAAATATGTAGGGTATGTTTTTCAAATCCTGTAGGGCATGATCATTTTTTTAAATAATTTAAGATGTAGCTCTAGTAAAGATAACAACTGTTGGTTTGGTTCACTGAAACAAAAGTAATTAATCAAGGAAAACAAAGTAATATGAGTTTGCTTCACACAGCCCTTTCATCACGTAATTTTATAGTATAGTATTTTTCTCTATATTTTGAATTATTGCTTAGTTAGTGAAGATACGTAATTTTTTTCTGACAGAAAATACA
Organism: Ailuropoda melanoleuca; assembly: GCF_002007445.2. Lineage (NCBI taxonomy): Eukaryota > Metazoa > Chordata > Mammalia > Carnivora > Ursidae > Ailuropoda > Ailuropoda melanoleuca. The sequence continues at coordinate 37,556,953 of NC_048218.1, forward strand.
TGTGAATAGATTATCTAAATATTAATTATTTTTGCATTTGTAAGTAAATGGCTATATCAATTTACAGTTATCAGGTCAAAACATATTTTCTTCAAATTTCTGAAGGTCCTTTTTAGTTACCTGTTTTATTTTTCCTGCCAAGAAACTTTTGGAATTCTATGTATGTCATGGAGATTTAAAATGTTACTAGTATATATCTAGGTATAGGTCTGTTCTTACTATCATTATTGTTATTATTAATGTTACTTGGGACATATTAATAATGGATATTTTTAATCTCTAGATACATGTTTTATTTATTTTTCTAAGATTATTTATTTATTTATTTGACAGAGGGAGAGAGAGAGAGCCCAAGCAGGGGGAGTGGCTGGCAGAGGGAGAAAGAGAGGCAGGCTCCCCATTGAGCAGAGAGCCCAATGTGGGGCTTGATCCCAGGACCCGGGGATCATGACCTGAGCCAAAGGCAGACACTTAACTGACTGAGCCACCCAGGTGACCTGAGATACAGGCTTTTAAAACAAAGATTTATTTATTTATTTATTTACTTATTTATTTATTTGGAAAGAGAGAGAGACAGCCTACACACACTCACACAAGAGTAGAGGGAGGGGCAGAGGAAGAGAATCTTTTCATGCAGACTCTTTACTGAGTGTGGAGCCTGACACAGGGTTCCATCCCACGAAGCATAAGATCATGACCTAAGCTGAAACCAAAAGTTGGATCCTTATGACTGAGCCACCTAGGTGCCCCTCTAGATACATGCTTTTATTCATGATAGAGACGTTTCATTCCATATAATATTTTGGTTGCTTATGTTTTATTTGCTCTGGTTTATTCTTTAGAAACAATTATTTATATGTTTGGTCTATATTCTCTATCCTTCATACCTAGTAATACATGACCCTTATTTCCTCTCTTTCTTCCTTCTTTTCTCTATCCCTCCCTGCCTCCCTCCCTTCCTATCTCCCTTCCTTTGTCCTTCTCCCCTCCCCCCCGCCATTTGCTATTCTTTCTAAATTCTGGATACTTTCATAATTTTTCTCTATTTTATTATTGATTTGGATTGTTTAGATTCTTTGACTGCATTCAATGTATATTTTAATTTGACTATTGCATTTTGACTATTGTGTTACTTTTCAACTTCGCTTAGCACATCAGAATTGTTTTTTCCTAAAGAATATCATAATAGTTTCTGACATTTGTCCAAGTTATGTATTTCCTACCTTGCTTTAAACTTCATCTTCATCAGTAATATTTTCTACATTCTTTTTGAAAATTGTAACTCTTTGTATGTAACACAGATACTTTGAAGGGGATATTGATAAACTCCAAAGCAATCAGAAATTGGCAAAGATGGACAGAAGTTTCAAACTACGCCACATAAGAATGAATAAAAGTATGAAAGATTAAGAATAAAAGAGAAGAATCTGTTCAGTATCCTGATTATGTTGCAACATACATGGGTGAGAAAAACTGTGTCGAATTTACACATGCATAATGAGTACAAATAAAACTGAGGAAATCTAAATAAAATCAAGAGATGATTATCACTGCCAATATTTTGATTGTAATATTATACTATAGTTTTGCAAAATGTTACCATTGGGGAAAACTGGGAAAAACATAGAAAGGATATATCATAATATTTCATAAAATTTCATGTGAATCTATAATTACCTCAATTAAGAAAAAATGCAAAAGCAAAATAAAGATATCCTCCAATTTTTAAAAAAAAGAGAAAGAGAGAGCCAGGGCAAGGAATCTGAAATGAAAAGAAAATAAATTTATTTTTTGTGGTTCCTAAAAAATCAGAACTTTTTTTTTCCCTATAAAATGCCAGACTGTAAATATTTTAGGCATTGTGAATCATAAGTTATCTGTTACAACTACTCATCTCTGCCTTGTTTCATGAAAGCAGCCATGGTAAATAAATATAATGAGCATTGCTGTGTCCCAATAAAACTTTACTTATAACCACATAAATCTGAATTCTGTATAATTGCCATGTGTCATTAAGTATTATTCTTCCTTTGATTTTTCTCAACCATTTAAAAACATAATACCTACTCTAAAAACTATAGAACAATGATGAAAGAAATTAAAGATGACATAAATGAATGGAAAGATAAACCATGTTCATGGATTGGAAGAATGAATACTGTTAAAATGTTCATATTACCCAAAACAATCTACAGATTCAGCACAATCCCCATCAAAATACCAATAGTATTCTTCACAGAACTAGAACAAAAAAGTCCCAAAATTTGTATGGAACTACAAAAGCCTCTGTAGTCAAAGTGAAGGTATCACAGTCCCATATTTCAAACTATACTACAAAGCTATAGTAATCAAAACAATATGGCACTGGCACAAAAACAGATCTATAGCTCAATGGAACAGAAAAGAGAATCCAGAGATAAAGCCACAATTGTCTGGTCAATTAATCTACAACAAAGGAAGCAAGAATATACAATGGGGAAGAGACAGTATCTTCAATAAATGGTGCTAGGAAAACTGGACAGCTTATGCAAAAGAACAAAACTATACCACATTCTTACACCATACAAAATAAACAAACAAACAAACAGACAATGAATGAAAAACTTAAAAGTAAGTACTGAAACCATGAAATTCTTAAAAGAAAACACAGGTAATAAACTCATGGGCATCAGTCATACCAACATTTTTCTGGATATGTCTCCTCAGGCAAGGAAAATAAAAGCAAAAATGAACAATTGGGACTACATCAAAATAAAAAGCTTTCTGCATAGAGAAAGGAACCATCAACAAAATAAAAAGACAACCTACTGAATGGTAGAAGATATTTGCAAATGATATATTCAATAAAGGGTTAATTATCTAAAATAGGTAAAGAACTCTTCCAACTCAACACCAAAAAAGCAAATAATCTGATTTAAAAATGGGCAGAGGATCTGAATAGACATTTTTCTAAAGAAGATATACCGAAGGCCAACAGGCACATGAAAAGATGCTCAACATCACTAATCATCAGGGAAATGCAAATCAAAATCACTTCACACCAATCAGAATGGCTAGTATCAAAAAGAAAAGAGATAAAAAATAACAAGTCTTAGCAAGAATGTAGAGAAAAGAGAACTCATGCATTGTTGGTGGGAATATAAATTGGTGCAGCCATTACAGAAAAGAGTATGTAGATTCCTCAAAAAATTAAAAATAGAAATACCATATAACGTAGCAATTTCACTTCTAAATATTTACCCAGAGAAAATGAAAACATTAATTTGGAGAGACATATGTTTCCCTATGTTTATTGCAACATTAGTTACCACAGCCAAGATATAAAAGCAAATTGTGTCCATCAATAGATAAATGGATAAAGACGATGTGGTATATATACACAATGGAATATTACTCAGCCATAAAAAAGAATGAAATCTAGCCTTTTGTGACATCATGGACGGATTAGAGAGTATCACGCTCATTGAAATAGGTCAGAGAAAAACAAATACCATATAATTTCATTTACATGTGGAATCTAAAACAAAATAAACAAATAAATAACAACAACAAAACAGAAACAGACTCATAAATACAAAGAACAAACTGGTGGTTGCCAGATGGGGGCCGGGGAGGGAGGTGTGGGGGGCATGGAGAGGACTGGCAAAATAGGTGAAGGGAATTGAGAGATATGAACTTCCAGCTACAAAATAAATAAGTCAGGAAGATGAAAAGTTATGGAATGTAGTTAATAAAACTGTAATACCATTATATGGTGACAAATAGTAACTACATTTACCATGGTGAGCATTTTGAAATGTTTATAATTGTTGAATCACTATGTTGTACACCTTAAACTAATATAATATTGAGTGTCAACTATACTTCAATTAAAAAATTTTTTTAAATTATGCTAGAAGGAAGGTGAGGTTGAAGGTGGGAAATGAGTGCTTACTATGTAAGGATAATTCTTCAACATTAAGGAAATAATCACATTCACTGAAAACTTAAAATTATATGTGGTAAATTCTATTTTAATGAAATAATCCAGTCTAGGTTTAAGAGTAAAGTTTTAAAAATCCTTATTCAATTCTAGTCTAGTTTCTCTGAAAAAAAAAAGAAAAAAAAACCTAGAAAGACAGTTATCCTAAATTCAAAATAATTAAATACAAAACTCACTGTCATTACCAATAAAAAGTTTAAAGTTAAAAATAATAATAATTAGTTAAAACAAAAGTAATATCTATTCTTAGATTGTGGGTTATAGGAAAACAAGTCACAGAGCAGAATTCAGTCCAAAGCCAAAGTTTGCTGACTCTTGCTATAGACAGATTTGGCTGGCTGAAAACTGGAGATGTTTGTAAACAACAGAACCGAAGCTAGTCTTTCTGTTAAAATGGTAGAGAGGATTTTTACAAAATAGATGAGATTGAAATTTGTAATCCAAGATGATTTCCAATTGGAAGAGTCTGTGATTCTTTGGTCTTGTTGTATCCTGAAATGTGGTAATTCAAGGTGATAAAAGGAGATTTTATTGCATATTTAAAAGGAATTTTTAAAAATTTAGCTCAAAATATTGACTATATTTTCCAGGAACTTAAACAAACAAACAAGTAAGTTGCTCTTACATTTCCTGAACCCAAAAGCTACCTCCAAAACTGAATTATCTTTACTTTCTGATTCATATCTAATAGTCTGGAAAATTCTCCAGTAAGTTTACTTAAATTTGATAGTGGAAGCCACAGTTTTGCAAAGGATTTACTAAACATTCAATAATAGCTAACTATTCTTGCTATTATTGTTATTATTATTTCAAACTGTTCGCAAATAAAAGAACACTTTGCCATGCCACAGAGAACGATTCAGAGTCCCCCATGTAAATTCACTCCATGGAGATAACATTTTATCAATGCAGAAATACTTGATTTCAAATTCTGGAAAGGTTTTTTTTGCTTCTAATTGGCATATACATGAAATTCATTGGCGACAACGTTGGCTCTGTTTGAAGGTTTAGGGCTTTGGAAGGGCTGCCAGAATAAACTGCATGAGTGGGGACTGACTCAGGTTTTGTGAGACCTGAAATTCTCTTTTTAAAAAAATAATACGCAATTATGAATAAAAATTAGGTCCAGGATTTGGGGTTGCTGTGCAACAGAAAGGACCTGAAGCTGAAACTTCATGAGCTTAACAGTAAATTCACCTCAGTAATAGAAAAATGGATGAGTCTCAGAACCTTACAAAGAGCATTTTTGAAACAAAAGACAAAAGACCCCAAGGTTCAGAACAACTGAGCTTCTCTGAGTAATGAGATTTTAAGACATTAAGCAGAAAACACTGGCAACTGGGGAGGGGGCAGTTAGTTATCAATGACAAACTTCACCTAACTCACAGTTTATATTTATCCCCTTCCTTTTAGGGCCTCTTCATTCTTGGTGCCATAAAGAAAATGGTGTTATCCAGTTGTGTGTCACCTTAGCATCTCTAGCCCCAAAAATTAAGCAGGAAAAAAAAAATCAAATAACCCAATGAAATAGGTCTTGAAAATAAATGTCCATTTTCAGTGAAGACTATCTTAAGATAGGAAATAGTGATTTGGTTCATGAGAACATCTTTTAGAAAGGTATCATCTTCTTCTAAAAATGATCAAGGCCTTAAAACCTAGGAAAGTGCCTATCTTTAACCCAGTAGCCTTGTGTTCTCTAAGGCAGTTCTGGCTTTCATGCCACTTGTCATTAAGCACACACACCGAAGCATGTAATTATAGCAGCACACTGAGAATTGACCTGTTTCTACATAAGCATACATCTTTTCCTAAATGCCCCCTGAGCAAGAGCTGATCGACGAGCATATCTTTGCAGTTCATGCCAGCATTTTTGACTGAGGTCAATCAGATGTAACTGAATCTTTTAAGTCTTTAGCTGATACTGTAATTTTATCTATGTGGTCATATATAGAAGACTTATATTTATATTTTGCTTAACAGAATTTTATGAGATTCATAGAAGTCGCAGGAAATCTTGGGTGCAGCCTGACCCAGGCCCCATGCATGCGAATGTATGATTCAAAAGCAAAGCTATTAGCTATAAGTGGTTTTCAAGTGGGACATAGCCACAGTTGTGAGATAGATTTTGAGTCACTTTTCAAAAATAGAAAAGGACAAAATGTATGACTAACACTTAAAAATTATAGCAGATTCAAGAGTGGCTACACAATGGATCAATTTCATACGCTACATTATTAAAGGCTTTCTTTAGCCAGAGGAAAGGGGTGGTGTTATAGTTACTGAGCCAGAAGCATAACCCACAATATTGGTAAAATCTTTAAATAGCTGTGTTAATTATTGACATGATCATTAACTGCTCTTAGAATGACTCCCCTAAAACAACTCTGGCACAATTTCATATGTCCAATACTCCATGCCATATAACAAATAGGAATCTTACCCATTATGCCTATTGCACTGCAGAAAGTATGAGAACTACAGGCTTTGGAATTCTGAGGGCTATGCCTCACTGATATGTACAAATAAATAAATGTACCAGGAATTGCTTAGAGATGGAATAAACTATGTCTCACACATATATTTCACATATATTTATAATATCTCAGTATGTAAATGCTGTTTGATTTAAGAAGAGTTCTTCAAGTTTTCTGAATTCATGATAGATTTTGGCCTTACGTGTTTTTACAATTAATGGATACTAAACACACAATTACTATCCACAAAAGTTTGTGAAATATTTCAAGATTAAAAAAAAAAGTCAGGTAGTTGAAAATACTGGAAATTTTCAAAGGTAGAATTAATAATTAGGTCATATTATCTCCCTCCCTAGAACCCTTCTTTTTGCGTGTTCCCAGGGTTCTGGGCAGCGGAACTGAACTTCATAAAGCAGATGCCCTTAATACAAATCCAGTGATGGGTCCTGTATTTCACTCAAGATTGTGTCTTCTCCACCTCCTGTACAAGTAGAATCATTCTCTTTTATCTTTGCCAATGGAACTACTTTTCCCCAATATGATTTATGAGCCAAATCTTTGCCTAAAAAAAGCAATGTGTATATCTCTCCTAAATCTGACTGCTTAAAGTAGATCCTTTTAACCTGAATCATCCCTCAGTGGCAACTAACTCATTTTAATGTTCTTTGATTAAAAATTATGATTTATAGAGTGGAGGTAATAGTTCCATTAAGATCCTACTATTATTAACAACACAGCAGGAGAGCTCCCAAGACAACAGCTTTTCACCAGAGAATGTTATGAAGCAACTGTAAGATATTTCAATAGCTACAGACTATCATTGTTTTTCATTGAACACATCTAACATTTAACATTGGGTAAATTTAAGATGTACAACATGTTGCTTTGATACATTTATATATTATAATATGATTGCTGATGTACAATATTTATCACATTATATAATTATAGTACAATATTCTTGTCTATATTTATTATACTGTGTGTTAGATCTCTATGGCTTATTTACTACTTGTTACAAGTTTGTACCTTTAAACACCATCACTCTTATCACCCTACCACATCCCCTGGTAGTCACAGTTTTAATCTGATTTTACAGATTAAATTCTTTTAAATTCCACATATAAGTGATGTGATACAATACGTTTTCCTCTAATTTATCTTTCAGCATAATGTGCTCAAGGTCCACCCATGTTGCTGCAAATGGAAGATTATCAGGCTACTGTCTTTTAAAATGCTTTAAAAAAGAATATTTCAGGGGCACCTGGGTGGCTCAGTCGTTAAGCGTCTGCCTTCGGCTCAGGGCATGATCCCGGGGTCCTGGGATCGAGCCCCACATTGGGTTCTGCTCCACTGGGAGCCTGCTTCTTCCTCTCCCACTCCCCCTGCTTGTGTTCCCTCTCTCACTGGCTGTCTCTCTCTCTTTCTAATAAATAAATAAAATCTTAAAAAAAAAAGAATATTTCACTAATGTGTACGCTGCATACATACATATCTGAGTAAATTTCATGAACCAATTACATGCATTTAGACTTTTCTTTTCAAAAAAATCACACTGTACAGTACGTTTTTACTATAGCCCCATTGGTAAGACTCATATAAGTTACTGTGTCTTACCATAGCATCCGGCATACTGCAAAAAAGAAATCCATCCATCTTATGTTTCATAAAAAATTCTCTTTTGTTTCACATAGGTACTTAATAAAGCTTTTCAAAACATTCTTTTACTTAATCATTTATTTGCTGTTTAATCCTAAAACCTTAACATTTAAAAAAGGAGTATCTTTCTTTACTTTCTACTATTAAAATTCAATGATATTTAACAGAAAAGTAAATGGCATTTGAGGAAGGGAAGTAAATGTCCTTCACCTTTTAAAAGCATGAGATATGTAGCAAGTAATTGAAACTATTACATTCTAGAAGGTAAAACAAATTATTCTATCTTTCTGCCTATCTGTGTAAACATTCAATAAAGAAATATTGAGTCATGAGTACGGTGCTGTATTGAAATACCATGGAGAGCTGTTTTTGAAAATCTACTCTTTAGGCCTACATCAATGAGTCATTAAAATTATTATGAGTAATATTCTCACCAAGTAGATACTCAGAGTTCACCTCTAAGGCTTGTCCAGAGGGTAGAAATGAATATTTGAATATAAGAGCTAAATGGATCCTCTGGAGTCATTTAATAGAACCTTCTCATTTTTCTGATTAGGGAACCTCATAACAGAGAGGTGATTTGTCCAAGATCACACAAAGGTCATGACAAATCTGGCCTTTCAATATCTCACTGCTGCTGCTTCTACTCTACCACCGTCCCTCTCCCTTAGCCTGGGTTTAAATAGAGATCTAGAAGTTTCTGGACAATGGTTTTAGCTGGTCTAATACTGTCAGCACTTTTTTTTTCTTCCAACCATGCCGTGAATAAAAAATTACCCAAACTCCAGTTTCTGACTGAGTCAAACACAATTTTGGCAGTATCTCTCTCTTTTTTTCCAAGTCTTTCTGCTTACTATATGCTGTGGTGGTGAAGCCTGAGTTGGCAGTTGTTAAGTGAGGACCCTGAATAAAAGGTTGGCTCTTTGACCCCTCTGAATCAGCTGAAAGGACTAGATAAAAATGTGTCCAGGGATGCTCCAAATAGAATAGGATGCAGGGCTCTTTCTGACCATTGAGAAGGGCACAGTATTCAAGGACTCTGGGGCTGCTTACCTTTGCTCCAGGATTCTAGATAGTGCAGGAAGAGATATGGTAAGAAAAACAGAGACAGAAGAGATTAAGATGACTTCCCTGAGCCCAAGAAGATGTGTTTTTTTGTTGTTGTTGTAAATGCAAAGCTGTAAATCAACCTTTTCAAGACCAATGCTGTTTGAATTGATATTCACTGAAAGTGACCCAAGAGTTTCAGAAATATTACAACCACAAGGTTGCTAAGCATCCCTCTAATGTACACAAAGCAAGAATAAAGACTTAACACAAGCCAAGACTATTCAAATAGAAGGATCTCAAATGATCCTGCAAGCAACGTGACCTGAATGCTTCCAGACCCTAATAGGAATGGGTTCTGCCATTGTTGGCTTACAAATCAAAATGTTATGCAATGGTCTTCCCAAATTCAAAAACAATTCCATTTAATTGCCTTCTAATTCCATTCCTCAATCATATAATTTTGCATTTATTGGATTATTACATAAAGTTATATAATTAAAAGCAGAGTCTTGCATAAAGTAGAGGTTTAATAAATAATAATATTTTTTCTATTATATTAAAATATATTACTCTATCACTTTTAGGTTAAATTTGTATTTACTGTGCTATATTCAGTGGCACCCAGCAAAACAGACATTTCACTAGCAAAATGTAAGTGAAGCAAACTTTTTCGGTTAAATATTTTTTTAAATGCAGCTTTTTGTCTGTTTTTTTATAAGCACTTCATTCAGGTTATTAGCCATCATATTTCCATACGTGAATGTTTGTATATTTAAAATGAAGGCACAGTAAAAACTAGGTATCTTTAATTTCAAAATGGAAAAAATGCAGATGAAAATGTTATCACTTTTTATTTTAAACCAAATCTTCACCACGACCCCTGGATGTACTAAGCTTTAACTAAATATTTTCCAGGGGCGCCTGGCACAGCGGTTAAGCATCTGCCTTCGGCTCAGGGAGTGATCCCGGCGTTATGGGATCGAGCCCCGCATCAGGCTCTTCTGCTGTGAGCCTGCTTCTTCCTCTCCCATTCCCCCTGCTTGTGTTCCCTCTCTCGCTGGCTGTCTCTATCTCTGTCAAATAAATAAATAAAATCTTTAAAAAAAAAATTTAAGAAAATAAATAAATAAATAAATATTTTCCAAGACTTTAAAATGTCTAAAGAGAAATTGAGAAGTCAGAGTTTCCTTCTAAACAACTTTTCACTCTCACCTATGCTTCTATCACTCCACTGAATTTATGCTAAAAAATCACCAGTTAACCACAATTTTGCCAAATCTAATGGACTTTCTTAGTGACTCACTTTAAAAATAGCATCCCATGAACTTTCCATATAGTTGGTTTCTCCTTCCTAGAAACTCTCTTACCTTGACTTCAGTGACTCTAAATCCTGGCTTTCCTCTTTTCTTCCTTTGACCACTATATCACAATTTTTCTGCTTTTCCTCTATGCAACATTTAAATGTTGGAGTTACTCAGGACTCGTTTTTATGCCCTCCTTGGTTCTCACTGTAAATCCTTATTTCAGGTTAACTTGCAGCCTTCAGTTTCATTTTAACATGGAAGGATAGTCCCCACCATCCCACCCCACAAACATTTTGGTGGGAAGAGAGCGTAGTAAAATCGAGTAAAAGAGACAAGAGTACTTACTAAATCCATAATGCATGGGGCTGAAGAAACATAAAGACCTAAATGTTCTCTGTTCTCTTATAGAGAAGACAGCAAAATTATACATTATGATGTTGCCAGGATTCACTTTTTTTTTTTTTTTTTTTAACTTCAAGGACTACAGACAACTGGACCCTGGAGAAGAGGCCAGAGATTTAGAAAGACCAGGTGAAATGTGAGAGGAGAGGAGAAAATGGAGAGAGACCATATGTGTTCATGAACAGCTAATGGAAAGACTGTTCTTTATTTGCTGTTTTTTCCGGTGATTGACTTTACATGTGCACCATTCCAGATGCTAAAGGCATAATTAATGAGTTACATCAGTGCCCAGGACTCCTGGTTTTTATCTCCAGCCTAAATTTTTCCTTTGAGTTTCAGATCCTTATACTGAGTCATTACTCAATATGTTCATGTCACCTCCAGCTAGGGTTTTATGAAAAAGTGTATGCCTCTTTTTGCTTTTTTTCTTCTGGTGATGTTTATCACACCATTGCTCATGAAGAAACTTAAAAGCTAAACCTGGCAATTCAATCAATATTCCTCATCCTCCTTACCAAATCCATCCACTCCCTTCCATCTCTGCTATCACTACCCTAGTCCAAGCCACCAGGATCTCTTGCTTGGGTTATTCCAATAGCCACCTGTTGTTGCTGTTTTTCCCCCAAAGTTATATATGCATGCATTAATTTTACATGAATCAAATACCCAAATAGTTCTACATACAAGGCTTGCAGCACACACACACACACACACACACACACACACACACGGGATCCTGGCATCTTCCTCATTTCCCATCTCCAATCATTTTCAATTCTATTAGCTAATTCTTTTGGCATTTACCTCTAGAACTCTACAAAATAAACATATGTTGTCACTTCTTGGTTCAGAGTGAAACATTAATTTCTTGCATAACATTTTACATTCCCCAGACTTTATAATTGTCTAGGTGGTTTTTTCAATATTTACTTACTTTTCTATTTATTCTAAACTCTTTGCCAATTGTCTATATCTGAAATTGTTCAATGTGTAGGATATCCTTTCCATTTCCGTTTTTTGGAGCATTTCTCACAGCCTATTGACTTGCTCTGGTCTGACTGGTGGGCTTCCGTGCCTGGTTTTCATCTCCTTTCAAAATCCAAGTTCTCAACATTTGCTGCAACATGGACGGCACTGGAGGAGATAATGCTAAATGAAATAAGTCAAGCAGAGAAAGATAATTATCATATGATTTCTCTCATCTATGGAACATAAGAACTAGGAAGATCGGTAGGGGAAGAAAGGGATAAAGAAAGTGGGGGTAATCAGAAGGGGGAATGAAGCATGAGAGACTATGAACTCTGAGAAACAAACTGAGGGCTTCAGAGGGGAGGAGAGTGGGGGAATGGGATAGACTGGTGATGGGTAGTAAGGAGGGCACGTATTGCATGGTGCACTGGGTGTTATATGCAACTAATGAATCATCGAACTTTACATCAGAAACCAGGGATGTACTGTCTGGTGACTAACATAATATAATAAAAAAACATTAAAATTAAAAAAAATCCCCCTGGGGTTTCCTTTTACCTTCCTTCTGTGTTTTCTATTTTTTATATTCCACAGTTTTCTGTCTTGGTTTATTCCCTCGTTTCAGTAGAGCACCATCTGTAGTAGCCTCCTGAGAAATCGTGACTGGAAAGTAAGTTTCTGCATCTTTCATGTCTCAATATGTTTTGTTTTACTCTAGCAATTAATCGATAGTGGCAGATCATAATATCATAGATCAAAAATGGTTGTCCTTCAGAACTGTAAAGCATTATACCATTGTCCAGTAAGTATCCAGGGTTGTTGTGAGAACTCTATTTTGATGCCAGTATTATATATATGTACCTTTTTTCATTGTTTTGTTTTTGTTGTTGCTGTTGTTTCGTTTTTGTCTTCTATCTCTGTGGAAGTTTGTAGGTTCTTAATTTAGTCCTGAAATTTCGTGATGGGGTACTTTGGAAGCAACTAGTGGAATCTGCAGCATAAAAATTTATGTTCTTTTGCCTTTGGGAACTCTTAAATTTTTCCATCTACGATTTTCTTCATTTTCTCTCTTCTCTCTGTCTGGAATGCCAATAATTCAGATATTAGCTTTTGTAGGCTTACCTTCTAATTTTATTACATTATTTTTATTTTTTGCTTCACTATGTGAAATATAACCCACTTTGTATTTTTGTTTTACTATCTTCACTACATACTCTAAATTATCTTCCAAATATACTGTTGAGTTTTTTTGTTTCTGCTATGCTTTTACTTTTAATATCACAAGTTTTGTTTTCTGTATTCTGAATATTTGTGTTATTCTTTAATAGTATCCTGTTCTTGTTTCATGTTTATATATATTTTCATCTCTCAGGTTTTAATCATATTTTTTATTTTTTTAGGACTCACATTTTTATTTTTCAAATGCATTTTTAAATAATTCTATACATTTTTATTTTTATTCCAGTATAATTAACACAGTGTTATAATAGATTCTGTTGTACAATATAGTGATTCAACAATTCTATACATTACTCAGTGCTCATCATAATAAGTGTACTCTTAATCCCTTTCACCTATTTCACCCATCCTCCCTCCTTCCCTCTGGCAATCACCAATTTGTTCTCATTATTTAAGAGTCTGTTGTTTTATCTCTTTTTTCTCTGTTTTGTTTCTTAAATTCCACATAAGAGTGAAATCATATGGTATTTGTCCTTCTCCGACTGATTCACCTAGCATTATACCATCTAGGTCCATCCATATTGTTGCAAATAGCAACATTTCATTCTTTTTTATGGATGAGTCATATTCCATGGTACATAAATACCATGTCTTCTTTATCCATTTATCTACTGATGGACACAATTTGCTTTTATATCTTGTCTATTTAAATAATGCTGCAATAAATATAGGGATGCACATATCTTTCAAATTAGTGTTTTCATATTCTTTGGGTAAATACCCAGTAGTGGAATTACTGGATCATATGGTAATTCTATTTCTAATTTTGAGGAACCCTCATACGGTTTTCCACTGTGGATGCACCAGTCTGCATTTCTATCAACAGTGCACAAGAGTTCCTTTTTCCTCACATCCTTGCCAACACTTGTTTCTTGTGGTTTTGATTTTAACCATTTTGAAAGGTATGAAGTGATATCTCACTGAGTTTTGATTTGCATTTCCCTTATGATGAGTGACATTGAGCATCTTTTCATGTGTCTATTAGCCATCTGTATGTCTTCTTTGGAAAAATGTCTATGCAGATTCTCTGCCCATTTTTAATTAGATTATTTGCTTTTGGGGTCTTGAGCTGTATCAGTCCTTTATTATTTTGGATATTAACCCTTTACAAAACATGTCATTTGCAAATATCTTCTCTCATTCAGTAGGTTGCCTTTTAGTTTTGTTGACTGTTTCCTTCATGTGCAAAAGCTTTTTATTTTGATGTAGTCCCAATAGTTCATTTTTGCTTTTGTTTCCCTTGCCTTTGGAGATAGAGCTGATGTCAGAGAAATTACTGTGTTCTCCTCTACGATTTTGATTTCAGTCTCACATTTAGGTCTTTAATCCATTCTGAGTTTATTGTTGTGTATGGTATAAGAAAGTGGTCCAGTTTCATTCTTTTGCATGTTGCCAGCCAGTTTTCCCAACACTATTTGTTGAAGAGATTGTCTTTTTCTCATCGTCTGTTCTTTCCTACTTTGTCAAAAATTAATTGCCCATATAATTGTGGGCCATTTTTCGGATTCTGTTCTGTTCCACTGATGAAATGTGTCTGTTTTTGTGCTGGTACCATACTGTCTTGACTACTACAGCTTTGTACTATACGTCAAAATCTGGGATTGTGATACCTCCAGTTTTGCTATTCGGCATCTTTTGCAGTTTCATACAAATTTTAGGATTATTTGTTCTAGTTCTGTGAAAAATGCTATTGGTATTCTGATAGGGATTGCATTAAATCTTTAGATTTGGGTAGTATGGACATTTTAACAATATTTGTTCTTCTAACCCATGAATATGGAATACCTTTGCATTTGTTTGTGTCATTGTCAATCTCTTTTGTCAATGTTTTATAGTTTTCAGAATATAAAACTCCTTGGTTCACCTCCTTGGTTAAGTTTATACCTTAAAATACCTTAGGTATGTTTACTATGTTGATGCAAATGTAAACAGGGTTTTTTTTTTAATTTCTCTTTCTGCTACTTCATTATTAGTGTATAGAAATGCAACAGATTTCTGTATATTGATTTTGTATCCTGTGACTTTTGAAATTAATTTATTATTTCTAACACTTTTTTGGCAATTATACCTTTACTAAGGTTTATTTTCTCTACATAATTTTTTCTCCAAATTGTTCTTCTAATTATTTGTTTATTTTAGTTTCTTTGTTCAAGTAAAGAGGTTTTCCTCTTCTGGTAACCTGTCTGGTAATCCGTAACTGATGGCTCATATTTAATAGTGGGAAATTAAAACTGAATGGTATTATCTCTGAGAGTGTGGATAGGACTTTGCCAATATGGGCTCAGTAGAGACACATCTGATTGCACCATACCTTTGGGAACCTCCCAGTCATTATTTTTAGGTCTTTCCTCTGGGTCATGTCAGAATCTCCAGGGACACCTTCCCTTGTTCAGTGTTTTGCTAGTAGAAGTTTGGTTAACAGATTTCTTAAACACAGGTTGGAGAAAAGAACTGAGGGTTTTAATATCCATTTTTTTTTAATTACTTTTTCTTTTTAGTACAGACTCCTATCATCTCCACCCCAACTTTGCAACTATACATTGTATCTCCCAGTATAGAGATTTGACATTTACTTCTCCAGAAACTATTAACTTCTATTCCTCTGTTCTTATGGGAGGGGATATAGGGATCTAATATTAAACAGCTTCCAACCCATTCACCTGAATTTATCCCCTCATTCTTTGTCCCTACTTCCATGGGACCTGAATAGAGTGATTCTTGAGACACTAGGAAACTTGATAATACACATCTGCTCGTTCCTACCTATCTCTACTGCAAGTTTATTTCCCCCACTTTGCTTAGTCAGAGAAACCTTTCTCGATCTCACAAAACAAATTTTATCTCCCTACAT
Source organism: Ailuropoda melanoleuca (assembly GCF_002007445.2). NCBI lineage: Eukaryota > Metazoa > Chordata > Mammalia > Carnivora > Ursidae > Ailuropoda > Ailuropoda melanoleuca. Next base: position 37,572,883 of record NC_048218.1, read on the forward strand.
ACACTTACCAAAATTCTCTACCTCTTCTGAGTACTGATTGCAATTGCAACTAAACCTATTTGAATAATTACATTGAACCTCTGTCTGCTATCCTTGGTTGTAAGCAACTTGATAGCAGTCCATGATTGTCTTGTTTTCAGTTCTAATGCAGTGCTTGGCATATTTTCTAGTACATGATAAGTACACAGTTACTTATTTTTTAAATGAATGAATGAATCCAAGGAAATAAGAGAACTGAGAAAAACATCATGAAAATCCTCAGTACATGACTATGGCCTACAATACTTTTAATTAATGTGCTAAATTACGAAACTATTCCAAAGTATTACATATTCATATTATGCTTGATCTGTTCATCTACTTCAAACTTAGAAAAAAACTGCTAGTTAATTCAGTTTCAAAATAAATGAGCTAAATTTTTTCTGACAATTTTATGTAGTTACATGGCTCCAGGAATAATAATAAAGATATTAAAAATAAATGCATATATATTTCAGGTAGTGCTAAAAAGTATGAAGAAAAGTAAAGAAGAGAAGGAAGAATAGGAAGCAATAGGAGAGCTCTTTCAAAGAGGGAAGCAGGGAAGATCTTTATATTAAGTTCACATTTTAGCAGAAATTGGGAGGAAATTTGAAATCAAGCCATGAGGATATGGGGTTGTTCTTTACTCTCTGTCTCCTTCTCTCTCTCTCTCTCTCTCTCTCTCTCTCACACACACACACACACATCATTTATCAGGATAAATATTAATTTTCAGTGGGAGTACGGTCATAAAATGGAAAAATATTTTCCTACTTTGCCATTATTGGAAATTTTTTCCATAATATTCATTGTGCTTTTCTCGGCATAGATTCAGTTCTTATCATTACTGTAGTCAGCATTTTTTAGTTATTTTCCTTTATCCCCAGCTTCCACACTGTGGCCTTTCAAGCCTGTTAGGAATAATAATAGGATTCGTGTTGGGCCACATACCCGTTGTTATAGAAAGAGAAGCTTTGAGATAACTGTTCTAATAGAATCACAGCTAAATTCTTTGCCAGCAGTACTTAGTTATTCTCTGAATGGAATGATGGTTTTGCCTTATTCTTTCAATCATATAGATATAGGTGACCCCAAAGAAGCTTGCTGATAAGGGTTTCCAAGGAATGATTCCCTTGGGGATTTATAATTTTAGGGTGATTCAAAACTGAGAAACATAGTTCTACCAGTCATCCTTCTTTTCTGTTATTTCCTACAAACCTCCAGTGGTCCTAGTATCTAATTCTATATGATTATTTGGATACATAACATGCAGACAGTAAGATTTATTTCTACATACATATTCTTCACTCCCAAACTAAAGATATTGAAAAAGAGAAAATGAAAGACACAGGCAGAATATAGAAACCCAAGAACCATTTTAAACGTCAAGCTACAATGTGAACACCAGGCTTCCACAAAATGATCAACAGCAGCACTGTGTCACATCTAAATCTCAACTTTAACATACAATATATATGATATTCTATTTCCTATATCATGAAATTTTATTTGCATGCACATGATCATTTCTCATATTATTAACTACTCTGCATCATTCTATCCAAATGCAAATTCATTACCCTATAATAATAACTAATGTCAGTTTAGGATTTATTAAACTGTTTTAAGTATGATGACATATACATGAATAGATAGGTAGATAAATAGAGATTTTTATATTTAAACTCATTTAAACATCACATCAACTCTTATAAAGTAAGGGTTAATTTACCCCCATTTTACAGAGGAAGAGGAAACTAAGATATGGAGAGAGTGAGCAATTTACCCAAAGTTGCAGAGTTAGCATGTGGCAAACATTTTATTCAAACCCAAATACTTTTTAAGAATCATATTATGGAACTTTGATCTTTATACTCTACTGTCACAATCTTCCCCTCACTCTTCTTTCTAGTGTCTCTCACCATCCTATTTCTTCTTTTATCCATCAGGCCAGTTGAAGAACAATTTTTGTGATTCAATTCTCCATCTACCACAAGAAAGCCCTCAACAACAACCTTGTCCTTTTGTCCTAAGCCTATCCCCCTAGATAATGATTCGAACATCTGTGGATATTAAGCATAAACCATTATGGATACCATATTAGTAGTGAAATAAACATTGACCGACAAGAAAACCGCATACAATAATAATTGACTCAACACATCCTTTTCCTTTTTAACATTATTTTTCATCACATATTCATAATAAAATCAGAAAATAATTCTGCTTTCCAATAATTTGCTTAATACTTGCTCAGCCAGGTACTGAGGTAAAGAGCTTGTCATACAGTCTCTTTTTTCTAACTCTGTATAATAATCATAATAGGAAATTATTAAGCCAGGGTTGAAGAGATAATCTTAGAGAACTTCCATATAAACTCACCAGATATTTATACTGACTATCCAAGTGTGAGGAAGGGAAAAAGTTATTTTAAAATGAAGGAACATGTTATAGAACATTATAGTTAAGCCAACAAGCCTGGTTCTAATCCCAGCTCTATTTCTAACTTGTATTAATGTGGGCAAAGTTATTTACTTTGTCCATTAAGTGGGAACGTTGAATTAGATTGTTATAGAGGTTCATTTCTATGCTACAATTCTATTTTCATCCAATTACCAAACAAAGGAAATGGCAAGTTAATAGAGACAGCCTCTTCCAGAATTATCTAAAATCAAACAATTTTGACTTACCCATCAACAAAACAAAAACAAAAACGAAGGAAGGACAAAAGAAAGAAAGAAAACAATAAGATATTTATTCAAACGCTTTGATAATGATGACATGGCTCAGCTATCCACCTAACTCCCACCAAACTTCCAGCACCCATCTTTGACTGTATGGCCTTGCTTCATTCTTATCCTTTTATATTATAAACTACACGGATAAGTAGATATTCTTTCAGAAATAATTTTACTCTTTCTAAAGAACATGGATGGGCAAATCTCATCTAATTTCCTCATCTTGCCCAATTACTGTTAGTCTAGTTTTTAACATATTTTTGATAAAATGGCACTTGGCCACTAACTAGCCATCCTTTTAAGTATCCCAGTTTTTTCTAGACTAGTCATTCTCAACTTTGGCTGTACGCTGGAATCATCTGGGGAAGCTTTTAAAACTACTGATATCTGGGTCCCACCCCCAGAGATTCTGATTTAATAAGTCTGGCATGAGGCCTAAAGACTGGGATTTCTAAAAGCTCCCCAGGTGATTCTAATGTGTAACCAATAGTGAGAATTTTTCTGAGTTCTGAAAATGTGTTAAAGGAATCCAAACTCTGGATCACTGAAAAATGCTGTGCTCACCTTTCTGTAACAGTCCCTCTGTCTCATTCCTGGCACATGATAAGTTAAGAGAAAGAGCATATACCATTGATTTGTGGATATAAGGAAATATCGCTATTTTAAAAGAAAAAGATTGCAGACTTTTCTATATGTGGGAGCCTACATAAATCCTCTTAGGTAGAAAAGGGCTTCTTTCCTTTGAAAGAAGATACATATATGTTTCATTGTGAAAGGCAAGACATAGGGCAGAGTTTGAATGAGAAAACACAGAGAAACATAATTAACTACTTTGCATAATAAAGTTAATATTTGCTTTTGCTGCTGTAGAGAGATTATTTTAAGATAAATTTTAGCTTTGAACAGGTAACGTGGGCAGGAATTTTGTGTGTTTGTTGGGGGGTTGGTTTGCTGTTTTGTTTTGATTTTATAGTTTTCCTGGGGACGGGGATTGTATAAGATGGAGAAGAGATGGAGTGGTAAGGGATAGAGAGTACAGAGGAATAAATAGAAAAAAAAAAAGACTGTAAAGAGAGAATAGGTCCCAACAGCACAGGCATAGATCAAGCCCAAATGAAAAACATGGCTCTTATTTAAACATTCCCTGAGAAAATGTGTGATTAATAAATTTAGAAAGAACAGTTTTCTATTCTATAATTTTCTTAACCCCAACCTTCCCCAAATCTTTAATACAGCTTTGTTAACTACTAACTTAGTAATGGTATCTCTTCCCCCTATTTGGGGAATAAACTCTACACTTACATTTTAGGTGAAGCCAACCACAAAGGCTAAAGGAATACGTGGAGGTGGAGAGAGATGGCCAGAATGATCAGGGAGAAGCCAGCCAAAACCAGGAATTTGGCACAAAAGACAAGAAATAACCACTAAGACATGTAAGCACAATCTCCGGGAATCTCAGAAATATTTGAAAGGAATATGAATCTCTTGGAGTCTAAAGTGTGATTGGAATTTAAATTATTTCATTTAGAAATTAAAGAAAAATTCGTCCCACTGAAGGCCAGGGGATACAAATGGGTTATAGAATGGTATATTTAAGGAGGGGAATAGAATACCTAGTACCCAGACTATCATTTATTTCCTTCTTCATCAGTCTCATCATCCTTTTTGGGCTGAGTATATCACAAAAGTCAGAAAAGATCATTAGAACTTTTATTCTATAGTGGAGAATAAGAGCTTAACATGTACCCTTTACTGAAGGGTTAAGACCTTGAAGAGACTCCTGATTTCTGGATTATAGTCACAGCTTCGAGCCTTGTAAAAAGTCCTGTTGGAGTTGCAATGTCTTTTTATCTAAAGTTGTGGTTGTTTTTTGTTGTTTTTGTAGGTGACATGGAAACACTATCAATAGAAGAAAATAAGCCATAAACTGTCCAACATTAAGGCAATTATAGGATGTTAAACAGTTTCCAAGTCTGTAAATAATGCATACTTTATTGAATTTGTATCTAGATGATATTTTTCTTCCTTTAAGGGCCTTAAAATAAGTTATGTTTAAATTCTCAGTAATGGCCAATTTTATTATACTCATGGGATATTCCTGGTGATCGGCTGACTTTTTTTTTCGTTAATTTTTTTCTTATAGAAAAAGTGGTGTAATTTCTAGCCCAGTGCTTCCAAAAATACATAAACCCCAAATAAGTAATATATAAAACATACATAGCCAGCTACCTATGTAAGAATCGTCTTAGTGGCTTATTAAAGCTGCAGATGCTAGGGTCTCAAATGCAGGTGTAAAGGAGCAAAAATCTATTTTTCTAGGAAAAGCATGGAGGAATCAGGTTTGAGAAACACTGGGCTAGATGACAGACTCCTCAAACAGTCTACAAGTTCTGGAGTTATTAAGTATCTTTGCCACTAAAAGCAAATGTATATATTCTGTTGTATTGTCTAATAATGTTCTTTGTTCATTCCATAGTTTTAAAATTTCTCTTTCCAACTTCTCTCCTTGTTCCTCTTCCTCATCACCCTTTTTCTCCTCCAACCTTCTATCAAAAATACAAATGATGAACAAGAGTCAAATAAAAGAAGATCTGGGGAAAGATGATTCCAACCTGAAGGAATAGGAGTACAACACAGAAGGCAGAAACAAGATCGGTGTGTTTGAAAAACACCAGGAAGCTATCCTTGGTGACTGAGAAGTATAGTTGGTGCAGAGGAAGATAGTAATTTTCAAGATCAGAGACACAAGCAAGAGTCAGAAAAATATGACATTGTAGGCCAAGTTAAGGATTTAGATTTTATTCCAATTTCAACAGAAGATATTTGGAGGGTTCCAAATAAGGAGAAAAGGTGGGGGTTCTGGCTTAAATTTAAAAAATATTACCTGCCTGCTTTGTGGAGATAAGTTACGGGTAATTATGAGAAAGTTCTGCTGAGAAGTTACAATGAAAAGCATACGAATGAGATGACAGTGATTGGACTTGGGTAGCCTTGGAAAGGGTATGTGTTGGTTATTTCTTTTGGCACTCAGTGTAATCCCCATCTCCTTTTATCATCCCCCCCCCCTGTACTGTGGGTGCTGCATGCTGGGAACTGAATTTTCCTAGGCCCCTCATCAAGAAGGTTCTGGCTTAGACTCCACCTATTATAGATACTCACAAAAAAACAGAAGGGAAAAAGTTAAAATTCATTCTTCCTCCAGAATGGTGCTGGCAGCCTGGACTGCTGGATTGATGGCAGTGGTTTCATGAAGCTTCTTAATATCCAAAGTCCACTGTCAGTGTCCTGCTTCAAAGGAGCAGTTTCAACATCAGCTTCTTGTAGTTTTATGATTCCTAGACAGCCTCTCCAATGCTTACATGTATTCCTCTACCCTCTCCAACAACACTGAAAGCAGTTGACCTTGTATTAAATCTTTCTGCTTAAAATACATAGATTGATGCCTATTTCTGTGATTGAACTCTGACTTAGGTAGCATTTTTCTTTGCCCAAGAGTAGTTCCAAGAAACAGTCCCTCAAAGATGGGAATCTGAGAGTAATTATCTGTCCTACTGGGTTTGAAGGTAGCGATGACTTCATCTCCAGGAGAAAATGAGATGTTGGTCATACACATCACTTAGACAAAATGGCCAGCAGGGTATACATGGTGATTACAAGTGCTCTACATGGGCTAATTACTCTGGCTACATTGGAAGGATAATATGAAGAAAATGATGAGTTTAGGGCTTTACATTTTCTGTTCAAGTTATAAGCAGAGAACTGAAGTGTTCCAATGATTGCCCTAAAATAACCTCTTGTCTCTTATCTACCAAAGATAAGGTAAGAGTGAATGTCCCTGTCTTATTTCTGATCGTAGAGAAAAAGCTCTCAGTTTTTCCCCACTGAAGGTGATATAGCTGTCGGTTTTTCATATATGGCTTTTATAATGTTGAGGTATGTTCCCTTTAAACCTCCTGTGTTGACGGTTTTTATCACAAATGGATGTTGTACTTTGTCAAATGCTTTTTCTGCATCTACTGAAATGATCATATGGTTCTTATCCTTCCTTTATTAATATGGTGTATCACATTGATTTGTGAATATTGAACCACACTTGCAACCCAGGAATAAAGCCCGCTTGACTGTGGTGAATGATTTTTTTTAATGTATTGTTGGATTTGGTTTGCTAGTATTTCATTGAGAATTTCTGCAACCATGTTCATCAGGGATATTGGCCTATAATTCGCTTTTTAAATGGAGTCTATATCTGGTTTTGGCATCAAGGTAATGCTGACCTCATAGAATGAATTTGGAAGTTTTCCTTCCTTTCCTATTTTTTGGAATAGTTTGAGATGAATAGGTATTAAATCTTCTTTAAATATTTGGTAGAATTCACCTGTGAAGCCATCTTGTCCAGGACTTTTGTGTGTTGGAAGTCTGTTTTGTTTTGTTTTGTTTTTACTGATTTAATTTTTTTTGCTGGTTATCAGTTTGTTCAGGTTTTCTACTTCTTCCTGTTTCAGTTTTGGCAGTTTATACATTCACTCTCATCACTGTTATTTAAAATATTATGGGCAGTATTAGCCAAAGCAATCAGACAACAAAAATAAGTAAAAGACATGCAAATCAGCAAGGAAGAAGTAAAACTTTCACTATTTGCAGATGACATGACACTCTATATAGAAAACCTGCAAGACTCCACCAAAAAACTGCTAGAACTTTGATAAACAAATTCAGTAAAGTCTCAAGACACAAAATCAATGTACAGAAATCTGTTGCATTTCTATACACCAATAATGAAGTAACAGAATGGCAAATTATGAAATTTATCCCATTTACAACTGCACCCAAAATAAGAAGATACCTAGGAATAAAACTAACAAAAGAAATAAAAGACCCATACTCTGAAAACTATAAAACACTGATGAAAGAAATTGAAGATGACACAAAGAAATGGAAAAATATTCCATGCTCATGGAATGGAAGAACAAATATTGTTAAAATGTCTATACTATCCCAAATAATCTATGCATTAATTGAAATCCCTATCAAATACCAAAGCATTTTTCACAGAACTAGAGAAAACGATCTTAAAATTTGCATAGAACCACAAAAGACTCTGAGTAGTCAAAGTAACTTTGAAAAGGAAAGCAAAGCTGGAGGTATCACAATTCAAGACTTCAAGTTATATTACAAAGCTGTAGTGATCAAAACAGTCTAGTACTGGCAAAGAAATAGACACAAAGATCAATAGAACAGAATAGAAAAGGCAGAAATGAACCTCCAACTGTATGGTCAATTAATATTTGACAAAGGAAAAAAGAATATCCAATGGGGAAAAGACAGTCTCTACAATAAATGGTGGTAGGAAAACTGGACAGCAACAAACAAAAGAATGAAACTGGACCACTTCCTCACACCAAACACAAAAATAAATTCAAAATGGATTAAAAACCTAAATGTGAGACCTGAAACCATAAAAATCTTAGAGGAGAACATAGGTAGTAACCTCTTGAACATAGGCTGTATCAACTTCTTTCTACATATGTGTCCTGAGGCAAGGGAAACAGAAGCAAAAATGAATTATTGGGACTTCATCAAGATAAGATGCTTCCTCAGAGCAAAGGAAACAATCAACAGAACCTAAAGGCAACCTAGCAAATGGGAAAATATATTTGCAAATGACATATCTGATAAAGGGTTAGTATCCAAAAGATATAAAGAACTTATAAAACTCAACATCCAAAACACAAATAATTCAATTAAAAAATAGGCAGAAGACATGAACAGACATATCTCCAAAGAAGACATCCAGATAGCCAACAGACATATGAAAAGATGTTCAACATCACTCATCATCAGGGAAATGCAAATCAGAATTACAATGAGATATCACCTCACACTTCTCAGAATGACTAAAATCAAAAACACAGAAAATAACAAGTGTTGATAAGGGTATGGAGAAAAAGAAACCCCCTTGCACTGTTGGTAGGAATGCAAACTGGTTCAGCCACTGTGGAAAACAATATGGAAGTTCATCAAAAAGTTATAAAAAGAACTACCCTATGATCCAGCAATTGTACTACTTGGTATTTATTTAAAGAACACAAAAATACTAATTCAAAGGGATACATGTACCCCAGTGTTTATAACAGTATTATCTATAATAGCCAAATTATGGAAACAGCCCAAGTGTCTACTGACTGATGAGGATAAGGAAGAGGGGGTATGATTTTACTCATATGTAGAGTTTGAGAAACAAAACAGATGAACATAGGAGGGGAAAAGAGAGGCGAACCAGAAAACAGACTCTTAACTATAGAGAACAAACTGAGGGTTGCTCGAGGAGAGTTGGGCAGGGAGATGGGCTAAATGGGTGATGGGTATTAAGGAGGGCACTTGTTGGGATGAGCACCGGGTATTGTGTGTAAGCGATGAATCACTAAATTCTACACCTGAAACTAGTATTACACTGAATGTTAATGAACTGGAATTTAAATAAAAACTTGAAAAAGATTTTTTTAAAAAGAAAGAGGTGATATATATATATATATATTACTCATATAAAAAAGAATGAAAACTTGCCATTTGCAATGACATGGATGGAACTAGAGAGTATTATGCTAAGTGAAATAAGTCAGTGAGAAAAAGACAAATACCATATGATTTCACTCATATGTGGAATTTAAGAAACAAAAACAAAAGGGGGAAAGAAAGAGAGACTGATGGTTACCAGAGGGGAGGCAGGCAGGGTGATGGGCCAAATAGGTGACGGGGATTAAGGAGAGCACTTGTTGCAATGAGCACCAAGTATTATTTGGAAGTGTTGAATCACTGTATCATACACCTGAAAGTAATATGACACTGTATGCTAGCCAACTGGAATTTAAATAAAACCTAACTAAATAAATAAAGTTAAGGTAAGGTAAAGTAAGGTAACTAACATAGGCAAAAACCATATCTAAAACTTAACTCTGTAGGTTTGAAAATTTTAATGTAAATTGAATTTAGAGCATTAGTAGGATTTTTAGAATTTAAAAAATGAATTAAACCCAGAGAATCGGATGAGGAAAATTTGGTTGGTTTAAATGAAACTTGAACTTCTAAATCCCATTGCACTTCCTGAAGGAAGCAGCAACCCCTTTTTTTAAAGAAAGGGTACAGACCCCTTGTTATCTCACCTGATGCAGTTACCTTACGAAGAGCGACCTATCTCTTTTTGTCTGATTGCTGAGGCTAAATGTGAGACAGGAAACCATCAAAATCCCAAAGGACAAGACAGGCAGCAACCTCTTTGACCTCAGTTGTAGCAACTTCTTACTAGACATGTCTGCAGAGGCAAGGGAAACAAAAGCAAAAATGAACTATCATAGGGACTTCATCAAGATAAAAAGCTTCAGCACAGTGAAGGAAATGAGCAACGAAACTAAAAGACAACCTACAGAATGGGAGAAGATATTTGCAAATGACATATCTGATAAAGAGTTAGTATTCATTATCCCTTTCTTCCCCTACCGATCCTCCTAGTTCTTATGTTCCATAGATGAGAGAAATCATATGATAATTGTCTTTCTCTGCTTGACATAAAGAAAAGGGGGGTAATCAGAGGGGGGAATGAAACATGAGAGACTATGGACTGTGAGAGGCAAACTGAGGACTTCAGAGGGGAGGGGGTGGGGGAAGGGGATAGACTGGTGATGGGTAGTAGGGAGGGCACGTATTGCATGGTGCACTGGGTGTTATACGCAACTAATGAAGCATCAAACTTTACATCGGAATCTGGGGATGTACTGTATGGTGATTAACACAATATAATAAAATAAAATTAAAAAAAAAAAAGAGTTAGTATTCAAAATCTATAAAGAACTATAAAACTCAACATCCAAAAAAACAAATAACCCAGTTAAGAAATGGGCAGAAGACATGAATAGACATTTTTCCAAAGAAGACTTCCAGATGGCTAACAGACACATGAAAAGATGCTTAACAGCACTCATCATCAGGGAAATACAATCAAAACCACAATGAGATACCACCTCACATCTGTCAGAATGGCTAAAATTAACAACACAGAAAACAACAGATGTTGGCAAGGATGTGGAGAAAGGGGAACCCTCTTACACTGTTGTTGGGAATGCAAACTGGTGATGGAAAACAATATGGAGGTTCCTCAGAAAGTTAAAAATAGAACTACCTGACGCAGGAAGATACATCTGGATCTCTACAAATGAACATCTCCAGCGCTGAGTTATCGAGGTACGAAGCGGGGAGCCGTGAAACCGCGCACAGATATCGGAAGCTAAACAGAAGGGGGAGGGAGCCGCCGTGTCAGGGCGCCGGGAAGCGGTAGCCACCTGCAAGGGGGAGTGGACAGACCGCGGACCCGCACGCTTGAGACAGCAGGCTGAGAAGGGAGCTCCGGGAGCGCACGCGGGACGGCTGGCGGTTGGCGGGCCACCTGCACGGGGGAGCAGGCGGACTCGCGGACGGCACCCGCGAGACAACAGACTTAGAACGCGAGCTCCAGGAGCGCGCGCGCAGGGCGGCTGGCGGGCCACCTGCACCGGGGAGCGGGCGGACCGCGGACCCGCACTCTGGAAACGGCAGACTGAGTCCGTGAGCCGGGAGCGTGCACCACCAAGCATCTCACGGAGCTCCGGAGCTCCGGTGTGCTCACTGGATCGAGGCTGAGACCGGGAGCTCCGGGAGCGTCCGCGGGGCGGCTGGCGGCTGGAGGGCCACCTGCACGGGGGAGCAGGCGGACTCGCGGTCAGCACCCGTGAGACACCAGACTGAGACGGGGAGCTCCGGGAGCCCGCGCGGGGCGGCTGGCGGCTGGCGGCTGGCGGGGTTGGAAACACAAAGGACAGAGACGTGCCGGCCCTGGAAGTGAGGGCTGGGACGCCGGGTGTGGGGCGCACAGCCCGGGATGCTGCAGGGTTGAGCAGCACCAACAGAAACAGAGTTAAAGTGGCCAGAACATCAGTGGAGAACGATCCGCGATCCCTCTGTTCTGAGACAGAGGCTGAATTTCAGCCGCTGCTGCTCTCTCAGAAGAGGCATAGCAAACCGCCAGGGAAAGCCGCCAGAGAACAAAAGCCCGGAAATACCGGCTCACAGGGTGCCCATCCCCATCCCCCCTCGCAAGGGACACAGAGACTCTACCCAAACAGGGTTTTCTGAGTACCGGCAGGCAGGCCCCTCCCCCAGAAGGCAGGCTGAAAAATCAAGAAGCCCACAACCCGGAGCGCCTGAGTGGCGCAGTCACCAAGCACCTGTCTTCGGATTAGGGTGTGATCACAACGCTCCGTAAGGAGTCCTTCATCGGGCTTCTCCACCGGGAACCTGCTTCTTCCTCTCCCACTCCTCTGCTTGGGTTCCCTTTCTTGCTGACTGTCTCTCTCTCTCTCAAATAAATAAATAAACTCTTTAAGGAAGAAGCCCACATCCCTAAGATCTCTATAAAACAAGGGCGCACGGCCTGGGTCCCAGTCAACACTTGGGCTCTGGACAACCCTGCAATCTCTCTTCATCAGAATGACGAGAAGGAGAAGTCCCCCCCAGCAAAGAAAAGATAATGAGTCTGTGGCCTCTGCCACAGAATTGGCCTCGGCCACAGAATTAATACATATGGATGTATCCCAATTATCAGAAATGGAATTCAGAGCAACAATGGTCAAGATGATGAGTAAACTTGAAAAAAGCATCAGAGAAAGCGTTGCTGAGAATATAGAATCCCTAAGGGCAGAAATGAGAGCGAATCTGACAGAAATTAAAAACTCAGTGGGCCAAATACAGTCAAAACTAGAGGCTCTGACGGCCAGGGTCACCGAGGCAGAGGAACGCGTTAGCGAATTGGAGGATGGGTTAGTAGAAGAAAAAACGAAAATAGAAGCTGGTCTTAAAAAAATCCACGCCCACGAATGTAGATTACGGGAGATTACTGACTCTATGAAACGATCCAATGTCAGAATCATCGGCATCCCTGAAGGGGTGGAGAAAAACAGAGGTCTAGAAGAGATATTTGAACAAATTGTAGCTGAAAACTTCCCTAATCTAGCAAGGGAAACAAGCATTCGTGTCCAAGAGGCAGAGAGGACCCCATCCAAGCTCAACCAGGACAAACCTACGCCACGGCATGTCATAGTGCAATTCGCAAATATTAGATCCAAGGATACAGTATTGAAAGCGGCCAGGGCAAAGAAATTTCTCACGTACCAAGGCAAAGGTATCAGGATTACGTCAGACCTGTCTACAGAGACCTGGAATGAGAGAAAGGCTTGGGGGGGCATTTTTAAAGCTCTTTCAGAGAAAAACATGCAGCCAAGGATCCTTTATCCAGCAAAGCTGTCATTCAGAATTGATGGAGAAATAAAGACGTTCCAAAATCGCCAATCATTAACCAATTTCGTAACCACGAAACCAGCCCTACAGGAGATATTAAGGGGGGCTCTATAAAGGTAAAAAGGCCCCAAGAGTGATACAGAGCAGCAAGTCACAACCGATACAAAGACTTTAAAGAGAAATGGCATCATTAAAATCATATCTGTCAATAATCTCTATCAATCTAAATGGCTTAAACTCTCCCATAAAACGCCACAGGGTTGCAGATTGGATAAAAAGACATGACCCATCCATTTGCTGTCTACAAGAGACTCATTTTGAACCCAAAGATGCATTCAGACTTAGAGTAAGGGGATGGAGTACCATCTTCCACGCAAATGGACCTCAAAAGAAAGCTGGAGTAGCAATTCTCATATCAGATAGACTGGATTTTAAACTAGAGGCCATAGAGAGAGATACAGAAGGGCACTATATTATTCTTAAAGGAAGTATTCAACAAGTGGATATGACAATTATTAATATATATGCCCCCAACAGGGGAGCAGCAAGATACACAAGCCAACTCTTAACCAAAATAAAGAGACATATAGATAAGAACACAGTAATAGTAGGGGACCTCAACACCCCACTATCAGAAATAGACAGAACACCCTGGCAAAAACTAAGCAAAGAATCAAAGGCTTTGAATGCCATACTCGACGAGTTGGACCTCATAGATATATATAGAACACTACACCCCAGAACCAAAGAATACTCATTCTATTCAAATGCCCATGGAACATTCTCAAGAATAGATCATGCTCTGGGACACAAAACAGGTCTCAGCCAATACCAAAAGATTGAAATTATCCCCTGCATATTCTCAGACCACAACGCTCTGAAATTGGAACTCAACCACAAGGAAAAACCTGGAAGAAACTCAAACACTTGGAGGCTAAGAACCATCCTGCTCAAGAATGACTCGATAAACCAGGAAATCAAAAAACAAATTAAACAATTTATGGAGACCAACGAGAATGAATACACAACGGTCCAAAACCTATGGGATACTGCAAAGGCAGTCCTAAGGGGGAAATACATAGCCATCCAAGCCTCACTCAAAAGAATAGAAAAATCTAAAATGCAGTTTCTATATTCTCACCTCAAGAAACTGGAACAGCAACAGAGGGACAGGCCTAACCCACTGACAAGGAAGGAGTTGACCAAGATTAGAGCAGAAATCAATGAATTAGAGACCAGAACCACAGTAGAGCAGATCAACAGGACTAGAAGCTGGTTCTTTGAGAGAATCCATAAAATTGATAGACCACTGGCAAAACTTGTCCAAAAACAAAGAGAAAGGACTGAGATTATTAAAATTATGACTGAAAAGGGAGAGGTCACGACCAGCACCATTGAAATTGCAAGGATTATTAGAAACTTTTATCAACAGCTATATGCCAAAAAACTAAACAATCTGGAAGAGATGGAGGCCTTCCTGGAAACCTATAAACTACCAAGACTGAAACAGGAAGAAATAGATTTCTTAAATAGGCCAATTAACTATGAAGAAATTGAGTCAGTGATAAACAACCTTCCAAATAATAAAACTCCAGGCCCAGACGGTTTTCCTGGGGAATTCTACCAAACATTCAAAGAAGAAATAATACCTATTCTCCTAAAGCTATTTCAAAAAATAGAAACAGAAGGAAAGCTACCAAACTCATTCTATGAGGCTAATATTACCTTGATCCCCAAACCAGGCAAAGACCCCCTCAAAAAGGAGAATTACAGACCGATTTCTCTAATGAATATGGATGCCAAAATCCTCAACAAGATCCTTGCTAATAGAATCCAACAGTACATTAAAAGGATTATCCATCATGACCAAGTGGGATTCATACCTGGGATGCAAGCATGGTTCAACACTCGCAAATCAATCAATGTGATACATCATATCAACAAGAAAAGACTCAAGAACCATATGATCCTCTCAATTGATGCAGAAAAAGCATTTGACAAAATACAGCATCCTTTCCTGATTAAAACCCTTCAGAGTGTAGGAATAGAGGGTACATTTCTCAATCTCATAAAAGCCATCTATGAAAAGCCTACTGCAAGCATTATTCTCAATGGGGAAAAGCTGGAAGCCTTTCCCTTAAGATCAGGAACACGACAAGGATGCCCACTCTCGCCACTATTATTCAACATAGTACTAGAAGTCCTTGCAACAGCAATCAGAAGACAAAAAGGGATCAAAGGTATCCAAATCGGCAAAGAAGAAGTCAAACTGTCTCTCTTTGCAGATGACATGATACTCTATATGGAAAACCCAAAGGAATCCACTCCCAAACTATTAGAAGTTATAGAACAATTCAGTAAGGTGGCAGGATACAAAATCAATGCCCAGAAATCAGTTGCATTTCTATACACGAATAACGAGACTGAAGAAAGAGAAATTAGGGAATCCATCCCATTTACAATAACACCAAAAACCATACGTTACCTTGGAATTAACTTAACCAGAGACGTAAAGGACCTATATGCTAGAAACTATAGATCACTTTTGAAAGATATTGAGGAAGACATAAAAAGATGGAAAAATATTCCATGCTCATGGATTGGAAGAATTAACATAGTTAAAATGTCCATACTACCCAGAGCAATCTACACTTTCAATGCTATCCCGATCAAAATACCGAGGACATTTTTCAAAGAACTGGAACAAATAGTCCTTAAATTTGTATGGAACCAGAAAAGGCCCCGAATCTCCAAGGAACTGTTGAAAAGGAAAAACAAAGCTGGGGGCATCACAATGCCGGATTTCGAGCTGTACTACAAAGCTGTGATCACAAAGACAGCATGGTACTGGCACAAAAACAGACACATCGACCAATGGAACAGAATAGAGAACCCAGAAATGGACCCTCGGCTCTTTGGGCAACTAATCTTTGATAAAGCAGGAAAAAACATCCGGTGGAAAAAAGACAGTCTCTTCAATAAATGGTGCTGGGAAAATTGGACAGCTACATGCAAAAGAATGAAACTTGACCACTCTCTCACACCATACACAAAAATAAACTCCAAATGGATGAAAGACCTCAATGTGAGACAGGAATCCATCAAAATTCTAGAGGAGAACATAGGCAACAACTTCTATGACATCGGCCAGAGCAACCTTTTTCACGACACATCTCCAAAGGCAAGAGAAATAAAAGATAAAATGAACTTATGGGACTTTATCAGGATAAAGAGCTTCTGCACAGCCAAGGAAACAGTCAAAAAAACTAAGAGACAGCCCACGGAATGGGAGAATATATTTGCAAAGGACACCACAGATAAAGGACTGGTATCCAAGATCTACAAAGAACTTCTCAAACTCAATACACGAGAAACAAATAAACAAATCATAAAATGGGCAGAAGATATGAACAGACACTTTTCCAATGAAGACATACAAATGGCTAACAGACACATGAAAAAATGTTCAAAATCATTAGCCATCAGGGAAATTCAAATCAAAACCACACTGAGATACCACCTTACGCCAGTTAGAATGGCAAAGATAGACAAGGCAAGAAACAACAATTGTTGGAGAGGATGTGGAGAAAGGGGATCCCTCCTACATTGTTGGTGGGAATGCAAGTTGGTACAGCCACTCTGGAAAACAGTGTGGAGGTCCCTTAAAAAGTTAAAAATTGAACTACCCTATGACCCAGCCATTGCACTACTGGGTGTTTACCCCAAAGATACAGACGTAGTAAAGAGAAGGGCCATATGCACCCCAATGTTCATAGCTGCATTGTCCACAATAGCCAAATCATGGAAGGAGCCGAGATGCCCTTCAACAGATGACTGGATTAAGAAGCTGTGGTCCATATATACAATGGAATATTACTCAGCTATCAGAAAGAACGAATTCTCAACATTTGCTGCAACATGGACGGCACTGGAGGAGATAATGCTAAGTGAAATAAGTCAAGCAGAGAAAGACAATTATCATATGATTTCTCTCATCTATGGAACATAAGAACTAGGATGATCGGTAGGGGAAGAAAGGGATAAAGAAAAGGGGGGTAATCAGAAGGGGGAATGAAACATGAGAGACTATGGACTATGAGAAACAAACTGAAGACTTCAGAGGGGAGGGGGTGGGGGAATGGGATAGACTGGTGATGGGTAGTAAGGAGGGCACGTATTGCATGGTGCACTGGGTGTTATACGCAACTAATGAAGCATCAAACTTTACATCGGAATCTGGGGATGTACTGTATGGTGATTAACACAATATAATAAAATAAAATTAAAAAAAAAAAATAGAACTACCTATAACCAAGCAATTGCAATACTAGGTATTTACTCAAAGGATACAAAAATGCAGATTCAAAATGGACATGCATCCCTTTGTTCATAGCAGCATTATTGACAATAGCCAAATTATGGAAAGAGCTCAAATGTCCATTGACTGATGAATGGATAAAGGATAAAGAAGTTGTGATATACGTGCATGTGTGTGTGTGTTTGTGAATATTACTCAGCCATCGGGGCACCTGGTTGGCTCAGTTAGGCATCTGCCTTCGGCTCAGGTCATGATCCCAGCATTCTGGGATCGAGCCTGCAGCGGGCTCCCTGCTCAGCTTGTGTCCCCTCTCCCGCTGCCACTCTCTCTGTCAAATAAATAAATAAACTCTTTAAAAAAAAATATGACTCAGCCATCAAAAAGAATGAAATCTTGCCATTTGCTACAACGTGGATGGAGCTAGAGTGTATTATGGTAAGTGAAATAAGCATAAGTTTGGGCCCAACTGATATGTTGATCTCTCCCAAGTCTTTAAAGGTAGAATTAATCTGTGTTTGTTCAAAGATGTAATAATACATTTGTTTTTATAATTTTGATAGGGATAAATAATTCCAGTACCTTATATTTGGTCCTATCTACAATAATGGCCCTAATTTTATTGCTTTTAAAATGGGAAAATATCAGATTATTAAAAGACACATCCTTAAATATGTCCCTCTTCCATGTGTAAAAGACAGTTGTCATAGTAAATAGCAGTAAACTACTTTAAATTAAGGTAGGTGATGACATTAATTGCACTGATGTTCCAGGTAGGATCTTTTTGCTACAGCAAATGAACATATCCATTCTTATTAAATGTTTTGACCTGGCAAGTGTCCTTTCACCCCAATTTTAATTGTTAAACATCATATAGCAAGGGCAGCGATAAACTTCATTCTTTTGCTTTAGGAGTATTTCAAATTTCTGTTTATCTGTCATGACCGAATGAATGTTAAGGGCATTTGATCCCAGCATCATCCCACAGAACGCTGCACTGGCCCACTACGTTCATGACCTCATCCCGATTGGACCTGGTTAGCAGGAAGCAGCAAATATCCTAAATGTGCTGACAAGATATGTACATGCCAGAAGGAGGAGATAAACATGAAAATTTAGAACCCTGTCATCTTCATGAGGTTCTAGCATCCAATAGAACTGAGGAGTGCCCAAATATTCCCTCCAAAGTGAAAGATAAGTTGCTTTGCCTTTTATCTGTTAACTCAGAAGGAGAAAATGTTTAGTGAGCTTTAGATTTTGAAGACAATGTGCACTGCATATAATATGCTACTTTGAATCACTTAACATGTAGTTTTGATATTAGGCACACTAACGGCCCCCCATAGATGCCCATATCCTCTGGAACCTCTGAATACACTAAATTACTTGGCAAAAGGGACTTTGAAAATATGATTAAGTTAAGAACCTTGAGCTGGAGGGATTATTCTGGATTTTCCAAGTGGGCCCAATGTAATCACATGGATTCTTTTTTCTTTTTTTTACAAGCATACATTCATTTTATTTTCCTCTTTCCCTGTCTTCCTTCAAACATCAAATGGACACCTCAAAAGCACACACACTTGTATATTCGCTTACAGATGATTGGCTCAGTTGATTAGCCATAGCCGGCAGTGTTAATGAGGCCACTGCTGAAATACTCTCTGGGTAAGTTAGCATCTTTTTGCTCCGTGGCCACTGATATATTCTAACTAACCATAGCTAACTATCTTGCAAAGTATACTCTTGATCATAAGGAGAGCTGGTGAGAGTGTGGGTAGTTGAGGGCAGAACTAATATTCAACTGAGGATCACATGGATTCTTAAAAGCAGAGAACTCTTCCCAGCTATTGTAAGCAAGGAAGATATGAATATGGAAAAATAGAAAGATGCAGCATTGCTGGATTTAACAGGGTCACAAGACAAAGAAAGTGGGTAGCCTCTAATAAGTGGAAAAGGAAAGGAAATTATTTCCTAGAACTTCCATAAAGAAATTCAGCCCCACCAACCCATGTTGGGTTTCTGACCAACAGAACTATAAGATGATAAATGTTGTTTAAGTGACTAAGTTTGTGATCATTTGTTACCTAGCAACAGAAAACTAACACAGGACAAGAGCAAGAAAAAGTTCTGAAACTGGTAGGTGAGATGTAAGCTGCTTCCTTACTTGGGCTTCATAGCTCAGCAGACTCAACAGTGCTCCAAATAACTATTGCAGATACCAAAGCTGATGGACCATCTGGGAGACCCCGATAGGAGAATCATGATGCAGACTCCCAGAGTGTGAGATTCAAGTTACGTCTTATTATACAAACAGCATTCACATTTTTGAAAAACTGCTTATGGGCTTGCTCCTAGGCTCTGGTAGAGACTGAATGCATGATCCTGAACATCAAATAGACATGTGACCTGATACGCCCATTTATGAACTATTTCTTATCTGATCCACCAAATCACAAAGCTGGCTATGCACAGAAGCACTCCATTTTCAAGTGGTGTTGGGTAAGTCTTTGTAGTCTCAGAGAGCACAAGAAGTTTCATATGTATTTGCTTCAGGGACTTGTGGTACCTGCTGCAACTGCATTGCCCCATTTCTCTCAACCAGAATCTCTTGGTAAGAGATTGACTGGTGGTGACTGACTTGTGAAAAAAAAACCTCATCTGGATTTACCAATGCTCATCAAAATCACACGTTACAGACAGGCTTAACAATCATGTAGACAACATCATTGGTTCTCAGTGTATCATTCAGCCTCTTTCCACAGTTCATGGGTAAAAAAGTATACATAGTGGAAATATTATGTACAGGTTCAAAGATACAATATTCCACTTAACAAGCCTTACCTAACTACTGCCCCTGACATTCCCAACCTGAAACAGTGGAGTTCAAGGCTAAGTTCCAAATATGGCCCTATTCTCTAATGTATGGACCAGCCACCTGCAAGCAAGGTAATTATACTGAAATTCTTACACCAAGGAGGGGATAAAATTTTGTCCTCGTTGTAATACACACTAATTCTGGATATGGATATACCTGCCTGTCCACAATGCTTCTTCTAGCATCCATTGTTTCGAATTATGATATCCCATACAACATTATTTCTGTCTGAGGAACTCATTCTTCTACAAAATAAGTGAGGCAAATGGGCTTCCCAATTCTACCAGGTATCCCATCAACCTGAAATTTCTTTCTTTATAGAATGTCAGAAGTCTGTTAAAGTTTCAGTTATGGGGTCAGTCGGAAGAACACTTGTTCTTGTGAGTGTGGGTGCATTCCTGTAAGATACAAAATAAGTTTTGAACATTATTTTGATCACATAAATAATAAATGGAGCTGTTTCTTCCAAAGTCAAAAAAATGGATCTGGGAACCAAGGAGTGGAATAGAGTGGGGATGTCTCCTTTTACTATGTCCTCTAACAAACCACTCAAATAATTTTCCCTTGTCCCCAGAACTTTCGATGCTGATATCTTCATGCATCTAATTACCGAGAAAGGAATGCTTTCACCAAAAAATATAACAATGTTTTAATTGAAAGAAAATTGGCACTCTTTTTGGTGAGCCTGCTTCATCTTCTCATCTCTGCTGCTTGTATTTCCCTTCTTCTTGTCCATATATCAGGCTATGTCTGTACTACTAATCACATATATGATTCTACTGACACATAAATATGTGTCTACTGACACATAAATACTAGATTCCTCTCTCTTAGATCTTACTGCAAATTTTTAGGAAGGCATATCTGAGTGTGCCTGTTGGGGTCAGATTCCAATCCCTATCTGATCAGCAGAGGTCAGGGACTCAATGATCAAGGCCAGAAGCCAAAGAGAAAAGGAGTCATCATTGTCTAGGCAGACATTCCAAATTGCGCCTCAACAACCAGGTGGTCATGTTCATTATCTTATTACATCCTCATATAAAATGAAACTGAGATGTCAGCTGAAGACTTCCTGCCCTTTGAGTTCTATAAGTATGACTGACCTTAATCCCCAACTACATGCTCTCTGGAAGTTCAATTTCCTTCACAAGATGTCAATAAGTTTACAAAAGGCTTATGTTCTCTATCTCCAGAGTCCCATTTCCATATATGTATCTCTCCCCCGTTCCACTTTAATCCAAATATGAAGTTCAACTACTTATTCAATTTCCATTAAAATTAAACAAAAGCAAAAACTATTCACATATACCATGCATCATACTAAGAGTTTAGAATTACAGAAAATAGTCACATCACAGCAAAATGTCATTAAATCTTGCTATAATCTTTCTCCTTTCAGTAATGCCAACAGTGGTCTTTCAATTCATGCATCGTTGACTCCTCTCTGGTCAATTTCCACTCAGGTACCAGAAAATCAACACAAAACCATCTAATTTTAATCATGTTGTACAAGTTAACTTTCTCTTAGCTGTATTACTAGAAATAGCATCTTCAGATTCAATATATTAATCAAGTTTTATCTTCCCCCCAAATAGGAAATTTCTCTTTAAAAAGCTATCAAGTATTAAGTGAATAATATGATTAATCAAATGATAAATCTTTTTAAAATGATAAATTTTCACATAGTTAAATGATCATGAGATATTGAAATGATTGTTCCTGTTTAAAGAAGATTAACATGAGACCAAGCAATGAAAAATTAGATGCCACATTAGGAATAAATGGATTTTTTTAAAGATTTTATTTATTTATTTGACAGAGATAGAGACAGCTAGCGAGAGAGGGAACACAAGCAGGGGGAGTGGGAGAGGAAGAAGCAGGCTCATAGCAAAGGAGCCTGATGTGGGGCTCGATCCCATAACGCCGGGATCACGCCCTGAGCCGAAGGCAGACATTTAACCGCTGTGCCACCCAGGCACCCCTGGAATAAATGGATTTTTAACCCAAGTATTTTTTATTCCAAATCCATGTCCACTACAACAGACATTTTCTCGGATGTTTGTTGATGCCTTGCTATGTCCCAAAGACTTTTTATATTATACTTCATTTATTCTTCACAACCACCTTGTAAAGTCAGCAGTCGGGATACTTTAAATTTTGGCTTCTAGTCAAGATACACTCTAACCAACTACAGTAACTTTTTGAACTTCTGTTTCTCCACCTGTCAAATGACATATTTGGACTTAATTAGCTGGATGGCCAGTTTGATTCTAATAGGGGACCATATGATGGTTTCTGTCGTTCTTTCTCACTCTATCTATAATAACAACTTTAGTCTGTCTTTATAAAATCAAAAGAATTTTATTTCTAGCATTTATCATTTACATTAGAGTTAATTTTTCATGCGTATGCCTGTCAGCTATATTCTGGAAGGCAAATAAAATATTTTTACATTCCCAATGCCTATACTTAGTCAGGGCTTAATGAATATTTGTTGAATAACAAATGGATGAATATATATGATTTAACTGTATAATCTAGGACCATATATGAGGGAATGATTCATATTTATTAACAAGGTAATGTGAAAGACTGCGTTTATGTTCAGTACAACACAGTACTTTTCCTTTAGCTGGACAGATTTTAGAAAGTATAACACACACAAAGAAATCCATATACAATGGTGAAAGTGAGTTCATTCGTGAATAGGGAGTATATTCTCTCTTTTTTTGTTGTTGGTCTGTTGGCTTTTTATTTATATTGAAATATGAGTATGAAAATATTATGTTTACATTGACCATTCATTGGATTCGTTTTTATGTTACCCAATAATGCATTTATACATGTGTTTTAGTTATAAGGTAAAGTAGCTTAACTCTATTTTTTAAGATAAAAATAAGAGAATTTGATGTCTGTGAGCATGACAGGACTGCCTACAATGAAGTCTGAAAAAAACATCACTTAAAATTTTTCTTTTTGCTATTAGTTATCCATACAATTCCTATATACATATATTATATCCTCTGTATGGAAAAAAAAGGTAAATTTTCACTTACGGAACTTAGAGGAAATGTTCAACTAAAATGTTAATTGCATGTTTTTTGTTTATTTGTTTTGGTCTATACCATTGTCCAAGTATGTTCTGAACACAAATTATGTTGTTCCATCCTATAGAGCAACACTCACATTCCAGTCTGTTCAACTGTTTTTCCAAAAGTGGGTCAATTGATTTTCACATACATGTGCATGAAAGCTTTAAGTATATTAGCATTTCCTTTTACCAAAAATAAATAAATGAAATGAAATAACATAAAAAGTAAAATGAAACCAGTGTTCATCCTGCTAGCATTGAGTTTTTAAGCTGTTTTGTAATAGAATGTTTTAGATGTAAATGTTATTGGCAATTAGTTTGCTAATTTGCCTTGTTTTCTTCAATCAGAAGCATTATCTTATAGATAGCATTTCGTGGAGCTAACTGGAAATAAGAAGCGAGGAAATAATTTTACCAGCCCATGTGATTAGTAGAGATACATAATTGCCTGCCTATTTACTTTGAAGCTGTCATTTAATGAAGTGGTTCTAAGTAAAACTCTAATGGAGAAAAATTCTTAATTCCTTTTTAATATTTTCCTATGTCTGGGAATGTAATTTAAAATAAATTTGAATGTTGATTGCTTTTATTCTTTCCCATCAGCATATAAAGTTGTTTCTCTGTTGATAGGCAACAAAACAGATCATTTAAGATTTCATACAAAATAAACAGCGAATCATTAGAAAATAATCATAATAATTCCAACCAAAATGCCAATTCTTAAACAGTTAACCCAATTTAAATGTTTATTTTTTCATCCAATGTTCTTCATATATATATATATCCTAAAAAAGGTATCATTTCTCATGTCTTCTGCATTATATGTTATTTATAAAAATATTTAAACACATTATTTATTGTAAAATCAAATGGAAATTTGTCCACAGAAATTGTACAGTTGACATGTTTAAACTTTCCCATTAAACGTATTTATTCAACATTTTGCTGAGTGAAAAACACCAATCACACAAGTTCACCTGCTGTATGATTCCATCTATAAAACATTTCTGAAATGATAAAATTTTAAAAATGGAGAACAAGCTAATAGCTTCCAGATGACAAGGATATTGAGGGGAAGAAGGGGAGGAATGACTATAAAGAGGTGAACTGTGAGAAAGATCTCTGTGGTGATGAACTACAACTGCATCTTGATTTCTGTGATGGTTACATGAATCTATACATGTGAAAAAATCACATTGAATAAATATGTATTATATATACACACACATACTATAGCAGTGTCAATTTCCTGGGTTTGATGTACTTTACTTATATAAGATGTAACCACTGGAGAAAATTGGGGGAGGAGAATTGAGACCTTTGTGTACTATTTTTGTAACTTCGTGTCAATCTATAATTATTTCAAAATGAAGTTTAAAAAATATATCTATTGAGGTAGTATAGTACTTAAGTCCATGAGCTCTAAGAAACAAATTGCCCGTACTGGAATGCTGGCTTTACCTCTTACTAGCTGCTTTTATCTTTTACCAGTTGTAAGATCTTAAATAGAGCCAGAAAATTGGACTGCAGTTATCCTTCTCAGCAAAATGTAGAAAATAGTCTTCCCTACCTCTTAAAACATCTCCTGGCCTCTAGGAAATGCTATTTAAGTGATTTCTATCATCATCATCATCATCAAAGTATGCTTTTCATGATTCATGGAATCACTGATTTGTCTTAGACTATCAGCTTGCCTGATATAGTCACTGTTTAAGACTACTTCTCATCCTGTTTATTATAAGCATCCTTTCTTTCCCTTTAAATGTGTCCTATTGGGATTATAAAAGATACAGGCACCTTATTAAAGTCTATTATACTTGGATCCAGTGCACGTTGGTTCCAATCCATGTTGTATAAACTCTATCAACAATGGCTGACAAAAACAGTCAACAACAAAGTTAGTATCTTGGGGTGTCAGATGGCTCAGTCGGTTAAGCTTCTGACTCTTGATTTCGGCTCAGGTCATGATCTCAGGGTCATGAGATTGAGCCCCCACTCCCTTTCTGTGGGGCTCTGCACTGGGTGTGGCAACTGCTTAAGATTCTGCCTCTTGGGACCCATGGGTGGCTCAGTCAGTTAAGCGTCTACCTTTGGCTCAGGTCATGATCCCAGGGTCCTGGGATCGAGTGGCACATTGGGCTCCTTGCTCATCAGGAAGCCTGCTTCTCCCCCTGCCTTGAGCTCCCCCTGCTTGTGCTCTCTCTCTGACAAATAAATAAAATCTTAAAAAAAAAAAAAAAGATTCTGTCTCTCCCTTTCCCTTTTTCCACTAGCCCTCCCCCCTTTCTCTTTCTCTCTTTAAAAAAATCTCTGGGCAATCTAGTCTCTTTTTAGGTACAATTAATTATCAGAAAGCCCTTTCTTTGATTGAACTGAAATCTGACTCCCTAAAATGACCCCTCAACTCTCATGATTCAAATCTGTCTTCTAGTTCTATATGAATGAGGTTAATTTCTCTTTCAGTTACATCTACCATATCTCTGAAGCTCACTAAATCCATCAAACTCTCAGTCCTGCCCCCTCACTGCCCACTCAACTCAGCATTACTTTTCCTTAGCTTTTTTTAAATTATTATTATTATGATATGTTAGTCACCATACAGTACATCATTAGCTTTTGATGTAGTGTTCCATGATTCATTGTTTGCATATAACCACCCAGTGCTCCATGCAATACATGCCCTTAATAACCTTCACCAGGCTACCCCATCCCCCCATCCCCCTCCCCTCTAAAACCCTCAGTGTGCTTCCTGGAGTCCATGGTCTCTCATGGTTCGTCTTCCCCTCTGTTATCCCCCCCTTCATTTTTCCCTTCCTTCTCCTAATGTCCTCCATGCTAGTCCTTATGTTCCACATGTAAGTGAAACCATACGATAATTGTCTTTCTCTGCTTGACTTATTTCACTTAGCATTAACACCTTCCATTACATCTACCATTTTTTTAAATTTTATTTATTTATTAGAGAGAGAGTGAGAGCATGAGCGGGGGTGGGGGGTAGAGGGAGAGGGAGAAGCAGACTCCCCACTGAGCAGGAATCCCCACACAGGGCTCTATCCTGGGACTCCAGGATCATGACCTCAGCCGGAAAAAAGATGCTTAACCTACTGAGCCATCCAGGCCCCCATATCTACCATTTTTAAGAGCAAATATCTTATATTCCCATTGCTTTCCCCTGGAATCATTATGGTTTGTGAATATTTCTTTTAAAATGTAGTTTCAGATATGAACTAGGTTCCATATACACTGGGACTATTGTCCGTCTTATTTAAAACTTGTGATGCATTTATTAATGAAGTTTAATATATTAGCTTCATTGACCATTACACAGTATGTAGATGCTTTTGTAATTAATATTTGAACCTACACACTATTATTTTCTTGGCCTATCCCATAATACATGTTAGAATAATTTTCCTAATGTGCATGCTATGACTGTTACTAGATTATACATTTCATGAGTTCATAGATTAATATATAATAATAAATCATAGAAATTATATATTAATTATACAAGCTAATAATGAACAAGTTAGTTAATTTTAATCAATTACACATAAGTATGTTATTAATGTATAAATGTATTCTATTAGTAATATCACAATTCTAGTAATATTTATATATTATGCATATTGTATAATAATCTATTTGAGAAAATAATCTGAAGTTACATGATATTTTACCATGTTTATTGAAACACAGAAGTTGGAAAATATAGTAGATATACTTCAGTTTGTAAAGAATAAAGATGTTTTCAAAGAAAACAACTCTATGCTTCCATCCTGAATATAACAGCAGGTATATTTGGAGAACATGATGCTAATGAATGTTACATTCCCATTTTATATATGAAAGGATGTTTTATGGAAGCTGGTTAGTCTATCACAATGTAACCAGGTTCTGCTACTTAAAATTCACACATTCACCTTCTAGTCATAAAACATCCCAGTGTACTCCCCATGGTTAGCTATGTTTTATTAGCACCAGACTATAATAGCCTGTGTAGAGATATCGTTGTCATTGCTTCACATTAAGAGATATCTGAGTGCTACATGAGAGTTTCTGGGAATGGAGTAGTTAAATCATCCCTGAGAAAATTTACCATATGGCAATGCATTGTTTACATTGCATGCAAAACAACCTTGACAAAAGAATAAAAAGAAAAGAGTAACTTGGTCCCTTTGACTTAAAATAAAATGGCATGATTATATTATATAAAATGATTCTTTTTTTTTTTAAGGTTTTTTTTTTTTTATCTCCACACCCAACGTGGGACTCAAACTCATGACCCCAAGATCAAGAGTTGTATGCTCTTCCAACTGAGCCAGCCAAGCACCCCACATAAAATGATTCTTAACAGAAACATGAAAAAGAAAAGTATATGTGAGTGCATAGTGTGAAAAATGGGTTGTAATCCTATGCCTCCTAACATATTTTAATAATAAAATTACATGTTATTTTCTATTTTTTTAAAGATTTTATTTATTTATTTGACAGAGAGGCAGCAAGAGAGGGAACACAAGCAGGGGGAGTGGGAGAGGGAGAAGCAAACTTCCCATTGAGCAGGGAGCCCAATGCGAGGCTCGATCAACGCTGGGATCATGACCTGAGCTGAAGGCAGATGCTTAATGACTGAGCCACCCAGGCACCCCATGTTATTTTCTATAATATTTTTAATTTACAGCTGGACAGAGTGATATTGAGAAATCACTTCCTCGCCATTGAGAACAGCAAGTAAACCATGTAAAACGCATGGCAAGTGTGAACTTAGGTTCTTGAGCCTGATTTCTTGCAAATGAAGTATTCCAAAGAAACAAAAGTTGACCTGAGTGTCCCCCTTGTTCTACCACTAGTTATACAACCTGAGAAACTATTTAAATTTACTGAGCTTCCGTGTGCTCAAGAGCAAATTGGAGAGAGAGTGAGATGGTAAGTGAAACACTTTGCTAACTGTGAAAAATACAAGATTCTTGTAAGACGACAATGACTAAAAATGAAACATGGAAGCTTTGGAGAAAGAACTGGTAGTAAATTGTCCAGATGTCAGGAGTTAGAGGTTCTATCACCATTCATTCCTATTTCCAGAAAAGTAACTTAATCTCTCTGAGACTTCATTCTCTGTTATAATAATGTTCAGTCCAGTGATCAGTAAGGCTACTGGCAAATCCAAAGTTTTATAAATCACAAATATATAACTGTGACAAACAGAATGAGGCTTCAAGTTTTGGTCGTGAGTAAATTGTAGGAAACAGTGAAGAGAAAACTATCAACAAAACACTGTGAAACCCCCAAGGGAGACACAGAAGGAGTGGTTAGGCTAGTGAGAGAGGGAAAACATGTATTAATAAGTCAGAGAGAAAGAGAATTTGATGTTTATTTTGTACCTTGTTTCTGTCAAGCATATGATACATCCTTTACATGCTGTATCCAATTTCACAAACAAACCATTTGGTGCGAACATTGTCCCTATTGCCATTCCACATGCAAAGTGACAAGTGTACCTGCAATTAACATCCAGGTCCAGTTTCTATTTTCTATTGCCCTCCACTGGCTAGGAAATAGAAACAAAATTATAAGTCATTACAGAGGAACTAATTGATTGTGACACATACTCAGAAAAGCGTCTGGTAAATAAAACAGTGGAGTAGGAGCAATAACATTGGAGTAGAACTGAGAAGAAGAGAAATAAGGTGCTTGAGTTCAATGGTCAAATCTGCAAGAATTAATTTGGAAAACAGAGGAGGATTAAGCAGAGATATATGGGAATTATTGACAACAATGAAAACTTGGCTGTGATGAGAGAGTATGAAATACTAGCAGGTATAGTTGGGGGGATATATCTATACGCTCTGATAATATTTATCATCGAAAGGGGAGAAACGGAGGGTGGCAGCAGGCCAGACTTGGTATTTTCAAGATGTTTCCAGAAAAATCAAAGGGTAAATAACAAGAGCAAGCACCAAAGTAGTTGGCCATGGATTCCCAGCTGGGTAGGAATCAAATAAGAGTGTGACAGACTTAGATGTCACAGAAATACTGAAATTATTTCTGATGCAAAATACTTTACATTGTTGTTGCTTCAGCACTATAATCATATGCACTCTTTACTTGAACAACCACGTAATGCCTTTCACCAATAGTGGCAACACTTTTTCTCTTCCCCCAAGTTCCACATAACCTATTAGTATTCAGTAACATGTTACATTGACCTACCAGTCAGCAATCCCTTATTTTGCAAGCCCAACCAACAACAAAATGCATGCATTATAAATGGACAAAATATGAGCTCTATTTTTGTCCTTATTAACCACAGAGTTAAGTGAAAACTAATTTAAAAAACTCTTCCTTTTCTTTCCCTACTTTACTAAAAAGAAAGAATTTGTCTTTTGCTATGAGGATTGATTGTGCCTTCCTATAAGGTCCTTAACAACACAGGGGATAACTTTATAAGAAACTTTAAAAGGTGAACAATTTTCTGCTTTTCCTTAATTAAAAGGATTTTAATTTAAAATTGTCTGCTACTGCTATTACTGAAACTAGGCTTTTTATTTTCTACTTCTGATGGAAAGAACATTCTAACTTCCCTTTCTACTAGTAATCCTTCCAATCTTCCCTCCTCCCCCATATCTGATAAACACATACCTTTTACCTTCCCTTCCAAAGCTATCTTAACAGATGCCACTCTTCAAGCTTCTCCTAACACCCACCCACAGTCATTTCATAAGGAACTAACCATTCTTTATTGTGCCAAAGAGACAGGCACTTTGGTGTTGCTCGTTAAGAGAACAGGGCTGGGCTAGGCAGGGCTGGACTAAGCAGAGCTGTCATGAAACCCTGACTTTGCTATGAGCTGAGCCATCCTGGGAAATTCATTATTCTCTCTGGACTTGGTTTCCTCATGACAGACATTATAGCTATTTCTCTACCCACAGTTCTAGGCAGCATCTAATTTGTAGTCATATATATATGCATATATAATAAATTAGACAATATATTAGACACGTACATATTTGACAAATAAAATCTATTATTTGTTGTCCTTGTTCTCAGAATCTAACACAGTTCTCATAATAGTAAGTGTAGGTAATAAGTAGCTTTTTAATTAGTAAATGAGTAATAAGAATAATAGCAAGAGCTTTCTGTCATTTATTGAGAGCACTGGCCAACAGCATTATGTTTTTTTTTTTTATTTTTTAAAATATTTTATTTATTTGAGAGAGAGTGTGTGCACAAGGAGGGGGAGGGGCAGAGGGAAAGGGAGAGGGAGACACAGACTCCCCACTGAGCAGGGAGCTTGATGTGGGACTCGATCCCAGGACCCTGGGATCATAACTCCAACAGCATTATGTAAAGCATTTCACATGCACTCTTATTCCACCTCAACAAACCATTAAATAATATAGGTAGTATCTTCATTTTCCTTTTGAGATTGATGAATTTTAGGAAGTTGAATAGTTTATATAGAATAATATAGTAAGTTTGTGAAGAAAAGAAAATTTGAGCCCATGTCAACCTGATTCCAAAACTGAATGAATGAATGAATGGGTGAAAGAAACAGATGAGCTATTCAGTCAAGTTACTCCCACACATCCACAAGGGAAGAGATACTCAAACCCTTCAATGGCCCCCGATCTCTGCCTCTGAGTTGTGCACACTCTGCAGCCTGTGTCTCTCATGCCCACATTCTAGCAACAAAGGACCTGGGGAGAAGAAATGAATGAATGACTTCTACAACAAACAGCATGGAAGTACAAAGACAAAGTTTGTTTCCAGAAGGTGGTATTCATGAAAACTGGTATAAACAGAAAGCAAATCACATTATATTCTCTTAAAAAAAAAAAAAAATCCTCCTCAGCTTCTTGAATCTAGTAAACAATTCATTTTTATGTATCTTTAAAAAATAATTCTAAAAGCTACTTTCACATGATTGCTAAATTTAAGTTCATCTTTTAAGATACCTTAAACAATCCCTTATCAAGGGGCACCTGGGTGGCTCAGTGGGTTAAGCATTTGCCTTCAGCTCAGGTCATGATCCCGGGGTCCTGGGATCAAGTCCCATGTCGGGCTCCCTGCTCAGCGGAGAGTCTGCTTCTCTCTCTCCCCCAGCTCATGCTCTCTCACGTGCTCTCATTCTCTCTCTCAAATAAATATTCCCAGAGCCCACAGGAGATTGACCGCACCTAGTAACAAAGTAACCAGCCCAGTTCAGATTGCAGAGAGGTTAATTAAATTGGTCCCTCCATACATATGCAAAGACATTCTTTCAAATATACCTATCAACAAATCTTGTATTTTAACCACTTCAGTAACTCTATTAATTCTTACTCTGTTATAATCCCTGAGTTGTCATCACAGGGCTTTTAAAGTTCCCACAATTCTACCTAGATCTGTTCTTCCTTTAGACCTTCACAAAACAAACTCCTCCTTCAGGACCCAAGGGCTTCCTCCCCAGCGAGGCCTTATCTGACTGTGGCAATTGTACCCCAGATCCTCCCTATTTCATTACCCTGTGTTAGTTCCTCCATAGTGCTTGGAACTATTCAGAATTATCATATAATTAATTTACTTCTTTACTTTATAATACTTTCCCCAATAAAATGGAAGCCTCATGTTCACAGCAAGGTGATATCTAGGCCATAAATCAGCCAACAAATTTAAAAGAAAAGAGACAAGTTACAATGACTCGCTCTGTGTTTCTGAATTCTTGTAGCATGGGGTTGAAATCTCTACTGAACTGTTTACTATTTGGAAACATATATAATTCCTCCATTAGACTCTGACCTCAGAAATGGTAATATTTTATTCATTTCATACAACTTAGAGACAATGCCCAGTAAAAACTTTTAGCTTTACTATATAATATTTAAGAAAATATATGCTTAATGGAACTATGTTTTAAGCAGTGCTACGTTTTTAGTAAAATGCTAGGAATCATTACCTTTCACTGATCATGTGATCAAGGGGTTTTATCTCTACAGAAGCCTTCTCCTTAGTCCTGTGAACTCACAGTTGTCTGAGATTGTGTATGTAAAACTCAACCTTAATGAGAAAGTTTCCTCCCTCTCGTAATCTTCTTTAGTTTTTTTGATGGCACTTAAGGGAAGAGCCTAAAATGCATAAAGTGTTTCTGTACTTGACAATCCATGGGAAAGTGATACTAAATAATAATATCTTTAATACTGGTACTTTAACTGTTGTATGTTCTATGGAAACTCCATAGTGATAGGTTAAACTGTTGAGTGAATTTTAGATTACGTGTTTTATGGTACAGGAAATGTCTTTCCTAATTCTCTGCACCAAGAGATTCCTTTTGTAGTGTGGGTGCTTTTGGATTCAGGAGGTTAAGAGTGACCTCTGGTGGCAATGGTATTTCTTGTTCACTGTACTCTAAAGGGGAGAAAACTGACTTCAGGGATTTTTCCATATCTTAAGAATGACAAAGCTTAGAGTTAAAGAGAATGGATCACAATCAATGACATATAAGTTAAAACAATAAACTGTCCAGGGGGTTGGGGATTCAGAGGTTAGACACAGCTTTCATTCCTAATGTTTCTCTTTCTTTGGTGTAAATGCCAACCGTGACCTATTTCAAGCTATGAATGAGACATTGCTGAACAAAGAGTGGGCAAAGATGCTTACAATCAGCTCTCACCAGCCAGTAGGATCTGGCTCCAGATCACCACTGGTTGAAATACTTTGCTAAGCCCTCCATAACCCTCCTCCCAATACACATTCAAGGCTAGCCAAACACAAAACAAGGAAAGGCACTGAGAACAGTGAGTTTTCTGATTCCACTGTAGGCAGAAAGATGCCTCCAAGAAAAAGGATTGCCAGATAAAAATACAGAATGCCCTGTTAAATTCTGAACTGCAGATAAGCCACAAATATTTTTTTTATCATTAGTATGTCACAACTCTTGCATGGAACATAGTTACACCAAAATATTATGTATTATTTATACAATTCAAATTTAACTGAACACCCTGTATTTTCATTTGCTAAATCTGGTAGTTTTGGATGGGCCATGGGACACAGAATGAAAATTTTACTTAAGAGAAAATGAAATATTAGCCAGAGCTGGCAACCTGCAAATCTTTCCAGTGCTTCACCACCAATGGAGCATCCGAACCAGTGCCCTTAAATGGCTGCAGATGAGACAAGACATGGATTCCCAGGGTGTTGAGGGAACTGGACAGTGCTGTTGTGACCAGTGCCCTTGAGCATTTTCACTGGCCTCTAGGCCGAGTTTATATCCCCTGGGATCATTCCATGCCTATGTATGTTTGTCACCATGCTAGGAAAGTTGGGAAATTATCTTCTACTCTCCCTGCCCCTTCTTCCCCAATTACACTAAGTTCTGTCCTGATGATCAGGTACTGGTGTGGTTCCACACAGAATGTTGACTGAATTCTCTGGCCTGGCAACATGATGGGGCTTAGCTTGGCCTTGGGGGCCATGGTAAGTCAGCTGAGGGCTGTGATGTTCTATATCACTCTGGTCCTAGAGACTGAGGCAGGCAGTGGCACTGCAGACAAGGAACCTCAGACCAGGCCCAAATCTCTGCAGGTTGCTGTAGGAGAGGGTTTTAGTAACGTTAGAACTCTTTAATCATTAGAGCCCTACTTTACACAGTTAGAGACAAAGACCTGGCCATTGGAGTTTCTGCCCATCTGAAGAAGCGAGAGCACATCTTTTAGATGCTTAGCATCATAAAGGGTAATTCCCAGGCATTGAATTAAGTTTAATGGAAGCCACACTTGAGAACAATTTAATAGAAATACAAAAGCTGAATGCCATAAATAAGGACCTAGAATCTCTAACTCTTTACTTGGGCTTAAGAGACTTAGAAAAAGGGGCATGTGGGTGGCTCAGTTGGATAAGCATCTGCCTTCGGCTCAGGTCATGATCTCAGGGTCCTGGGATGCAGCCCCGAGTCGGGCTCCGTGCTCGGTGGGGAGTCTGCTTCTCCCTCTCCTTCTGCCACTTCCCCTGCTTGTGCTCTCTCTCTCTCTCTCAGATAAACAAATAAAATCTTAATAAAAGAGAGAGAGACTTAGGAAAAAAACTGAAGAGTTATTAAAATGTTTAGAAAAAATTGGGCTGATGGCAAATGGTCTTTAAATGGTAAATGGTGCAAGACACTTAGAATGTCAAGTACCTACAACTAAAACGGCCTGCCTTATACATCAGAAAAATGAAGTAGAACTTCAGACATTAAAAAATGAGAATGAAAACTATACTCTTGAGGAAAGCATAAAGCTGCTTTCACAGGTAGGAGGATGGAGAAGAGCAGGTGAACCTTAAATGAAATGCAGTGATATGAAACTCTAAAGTACGGTATGGAATAAGTTTGAAAAGTAAAAGATCAAATTACTAGGTGACTGTTTGCTAAAGCTGAGCAATCCTTGTCTCCGAGAAGACAACATGGATTGCAGGAACTTGGAATTCCATAAAACATATGTATCAGAAACCAGAGACATCTTAGTAGGTTAGAAGAAATGGCTTGATGAGGTAGGTTGAATAATGATGACCTAAAGATATCTACATCCTAATACCTAGAGCCTTAAAGGCAAAAGGGACTTGATAGATTTGACTAAGTGAAGGATCTTAAAATGGGGGGAGTATCCTGGATTTTCTGGGTGGGCCCAATGCAACCACAAAGGTTCTTATAAGAGGGAGGCAGGAGGGTCAGAGTCAGAAAAGGAAATGATATGATAGAAGCAGACACTGAAAGCATGTGGCCATAAGCCAAGGAATAGAGGCAGCCTCTAGAAACTGTAAAAGACAAGGAAAGGATGCTCCCTTAGGGCTGCTAGAGGAAACACAGCCCTGCTGACACCTAATCTTAGCCCAGTGAAACTGATTTTGGACTTCTGATGTCCATACTGTCAGATAATAAATTTGTGTTGTTTTAAGGCACAAAGTTTGTGGTAATTTGTTATAGCAGCTGTAGGAAAATAAGCATTTTTTAAGAAGTCTTGAAGAAAAAGAAACCAAATGTACACTAAATTAGCTGAAGAACGTAAAATAATCAATGCACTTAACGATAGTATTATAAGCCTCCAAACTGAGAAAGTTCTGTTGCAATAAGAAAAACCAGTTGGAGGGGTGCCTGGGTGGCTCAGTCGTTAAGCGTCTGCCTTCGGCTCAGGTTGTGATCCTAGGATCCTGGGATTGAGCCCCGCAATCGGGCTCCCTGCTCCGCAGGAAGCCTGCTTCTTCCTCTCCCACTCCCCTTGCTTGTGTTCCCTCTCTCGCTGTCTCTCTCTGTCAAATGAATAAATAAAATCTTTAAAAAAAAAAAAAAGAAAGAAAGACCAGTTAGAAAGTAAAAAGCAAAAGCTCCAGCAGAAACTTCATGTCCTCCTTGAACTGTCAAGAAAAAGAAATGCATGTTCATGAAATATTCAATTTAGAGTGAATTTAACACATACAAAAAGAGGAGCATCTTTCCAAAGCAACTGAAAAGATGAGCCATGCATGTGAAGCATTGGACACATACAAAATAGAAGCCAAGTCATTCAGAAGAACTGGAAATAGTCACTGGCAAGTAGCAGTGTCAGAGAATTTCCCATGAGAGAAAAGCTCACGATAACAGGTGGGGAATACTGATGTTTGAGAATAATTTTGATGACTTAAAAAAGAAAAAAGTAGAAACTTTAGACAAAAATTTTTTGAGTTAGAATTCAATGTGAATGTTTTGAAAAGTATCTTTATGTCTCCGATGTTCTAAATGGGACATTTGGCGGAGTCCCTGGAAGACCACCAGGGAATTCTCTGTATGAACAGGTCCTGAGGAAGGAGATGCATGCCACCGTAATGGGGCAGTAATCCGGGGTCCCATGGCTGGTGGGAACCAGATGCCACCCACAGTGGGTCAGGACCCCAAGAGAAAGAGATACAGCAGCTCCTCCACATGACAAAGACAGAGCTTGTCTTACCGCCCTTGCATGGAAGATACCAAGGATCTTCCTTTGACTTAAACCTCCCATCTGAATGGATAGTCTGATCCTCCACCTCATCCCACCATCAGAAACCATTTGTTACAGAAGGGCCCCAGGGGAAATTCCTAAGAAGGGAATTGCTGGCCTGACACTCTTCTGGAAAACAAAAACAAATCTCCCCAGAAATCATCTCCTTTAAGAGACTTCCATGACCCTGGACATTCTCCACTGGCAACAAATGTTTCTACACCTAGCACTAAATTCAGTTTTCTCTCCATGCAACCTAAAAATGGAAATGTTTCAGCTTTTCAGTTGATTCTACCTTCCAATATGCTTACTTAAGAGCTCCATGGTAAGACACTTTCTTTTCTACTAAATTATTTTGATTTTTTTCTCTTAGTTTCATTGCTATTAAGTGATTATACACTGATGAAAATGAAAGTTTTATAGAATTATAAGTCTTAAGATAATGATTTATAACTTTAGATTATAAAGGTAAAATATAAAAAGTAACGATTTAAAGGTAAATTTTATAAGTTAATTGATTCATTTTACTCTACGTGTAGGTAGTATAATTACAATGTTTTTGTTGTTGTCAAGGAGTCTACTAAAATAATCCAGAAATATATAGCAAGTTTGGGGGTTTTTTTGGGCTTCTAAAGTGACTTTAAACTTTTAAATTTTGGCATTACCACCATTATTTAAGTGATTATACAACAGTTCAAATAGAAATTTTATAGACTGTAATTCATTGGATAGTGTTTTATAAATGTATATTATAAGATGAGAAATTTATGAGTAAATGTTTCCATTTTACTTGATTTTTAGACAACGTAATTATATTATTTTGTTGTTGATATTTAGGAAGACTCTTCTGTTGACCCAGAAAAAGAGCAATTTTTTCTCTTTTAAAGGAGGAATTTTCTCTTCTTTAGTTTCACTGTTATAGTTAAGTGATTATACAGTTCTTCAAACCAAAGGTGACAAAAATTACAGTCCTTTGGACAGTATTTCATAATTATCATTTAAAAGTGATTTCATGAGTAAACTGTTTACTTTTCTTCTACTTCTAGATAGTATTTCAACTGACAGTGTTTAAAAAGCCCACGTGACATGAACTGTGGTAAGAGCTTCACAGGAACAGCCACACATTTGGAGGCGTTCAAAATTCCATGCTCGTTTTTATATACCAAGGGCTGAATCTATTCTAGCTATGAGATTAATATACTTACATAAATATATTTTAGTTTAAAAGAAATACTTTCTCATAGGTCGCATTATGCTTAGCCTAGAACCCACCAAATTCATTGCAACGCCCTGTTAGCCACCCAGACCCCACTTTGGCTTACTCTGAACTCCCTGGTCTCCTGCCATTGCCTCAAGAGCACAAGCTCCTCTTTCCTTCTGCTCAGTCTTTTCCTTTTGCCCGAAATGCTTTTCTTCTTATTCTTTGTCTCTTACTCTTCCATGTTTTAAATGGAATGTACTTGGAGAAGCTCTCACTGATTTTCCAATTGAAATTGATTCCTTCTGCTCCTCTTTATCTTCATACACTATGCCTTTCTATTCTTCTTGGTTAATACTTATGACAATGTGCAACTACGTAATTATGTATGTGATGATTCGTTAAATGTGCACATCTGCCCCCATATCTCCAAGGATTCAGTCTGTTCAATCTATTTTCTTCATTTACTATTTTCAGTGTTTTAGGGCAGGAGATGGAGGGGGGGTTAGGGCATTTGGATGAAACAGTCCTTCCCTGTACATGTATATGACACAGGTTTTGCTGTAGTAACAATGAAGTACAATATGCATAACAATCCATCTTCAAATCTCAGGGGTTTATGACAACAAAAATTTACTATTTTCTTTTTTTTTTAAGGTTTTATTTATTTCTTTGAGAGAGAGAGAGCAAGAGAGAGCACAAACAGGGTAGAGGGGTACAGGGTGAGGGAGAGCAGGGAGCCCAATGAGGGGCTTGATCCCAGGACCCCAGGATCATGACCTGAGCTGAAGGCAGATGCTCAATGACTGAGTGCCCCAAGAATTTACTTTTTTCAATTGCAGTTTTGTGGCTTTTTTTTCCTTTTCAATCAGTACCCTGGGCTTGTTAAACAGCAGTTTCAAATCTGTTCCACCTTGTCAGACTGGTTTCTTATTCAAAGGCCCAGGATAAAGGAGGTATTTAGGCATTGTCTTCTCACCTGGGATGTCCCAAGCACAACAGGGCAAGCAGAACACAGCACACTTTTTAAAGCCTCCGTGTGAACTGGCATACTCTCCAATCTTCCCATATTCCACTAGTCAAAGCAAGTCATATGGCCCAAGTCAACGGAGCAGGGAAGTCAACTCTGCCCACTCGTAAAAACCCTAAATGCAGACATCTCCTTAGGGGGATGATAGGAATATACTTCTCACCTTACCCCATCCCAATATAAGAACCCTCCTCAGTGCCTGATAGATAATAGAGACTAAATATTTCATGAATAAATATAACAGACTGTCCTCCAGAATCGTTTTAACAATGTGCACCGTGTTTGTGAGTATTATTAGTGCTGTTAGCATTGATATAAGGACTTTTTAGTTTTAACAATCTGATCAGCACAAACAAGTACCTAATTTAACTTTTTTTAAGGCGGGTGTTTTTTTCTTACATATATCAAAATTTCCCTTGAGAATTCTCTATTCATGTTTTTTGACAATTTTTCTATTAAGCTGCATTTTTTTAAAAAGCTGTGGTACTCTTAGCACATATAAATTAACCTTTTACAAGACTGTAAATTTTCAGCAATTATTTTGACATGGAATTTTTCTGTTTTCTTTTGTTTTACATAGTTTTATCTCTTAACCTTTTCTTTGATAGCACGATTAATCAACTAATTAATTAATTTTCATGGACAACTTATGTCCCATAAAATGAACATACTATAATTTACTTAACCAGTTCTTCATTGTACGTTATTTAAATTGTTTTCGTCTTTTTCTTCTTTAAATAATAATACTGTGATGATCTTTGTATATAACCTTTTTATAAAGATTCTAGAAAAGGATGGATCAAGCAGACAAATATTTTTAAGTTCTTTACATATTTCCACAAATTACTCTCCAGAGAAGTTGGCCTGCTTTTCACTCCCTAACCTGCCAGGGCCTTCATGAGCCATCAACCGTTTCCAACTAAATAATAACATTACAGATATTTGAAATTAATTTAATGGTAAGTATGTCACCTCATTTTAATAAGTAATGGACTCTGAAATTTGAAGAGATTCCCTTAATGGAAAAAGAGTTAAAGGATGTTTGGAAACAGAAAGACTAGGAAGGACAGGTGGCCTGTTCTGCTGAGAAACCAAAGGAAAGGATTTTGGGAGCCAGAGTGAAGAGGAAAGAAAAGGAAGCAGCACCTCCTCAAGCGGGGCAAGGGCAGCGTCAGTGCAGGCTGTGGCAGGCCTCACACCCCACACCCTTCAGAGAACATCCCAGGTCTGGATCTTCACCTCACAGTCCTCAGTGTCCCACAGGAGGAAGCCCAGCGCAGCCGCAAGTGGCTGCCAAAAAATATGGACAACGTTCCTGATGGCCCTGGCATAGATAGGGTCTCAGGGCTGTGATTCCCCACGCAAGTCCCTGGGAGTTCCGGCCACTGAGCTCCTTTAGGATTACAGAGCAGAGGGATTTCTGGTTCATTTAAGAAGGGGCTGAGCTCTAACCAGGGTCAGGCAAACTGCCTACAATGCAAACTGAAGTGCTCAATCTGAGCAGTGTTTCTTTCTCCCAGACTCCCATACCGAAGAGCGTGAGGGAGCCCAAGGGCTTGCAGGGGGCTCCATTATGACTTGGACACGCTCACCTCCACTCTCGCCCAGCCCTCCTGAGCTCCACCAGGCCTGCTGCGGACCCCCCGCCCCGGGGTCAAAAGTGGGATTTGGACCTAGATTTAATATTCAGTTTGTATCAGGACAGGGCTTGACAGAGATGACAGCCATTCCCAGGAGGAAAAGAAGAAATTTACCTCCAAGGACTTCAGGACTGCATTTCAGGAAGCCTCAGGACCCTCAACGACTGTGCTTGCCACTCCTCTCACTCTCCAAGCGATTGAATTCTTCGGTGTGACTTTTTGTTAAACTGGTATTTATGAAGGGCCCACAGTGTGCTGGGCGCTACGCTATAAAGACTGACAAAGACTAGGGCCAGCTCTGGGAAGGCTCTTCCCTTGTAGTTTCCCCTGGACTCCCCATCCCCATCCCCCTCCCCCCATCACTCCTTTAGTGAAGACTTCCAACACAGCAGGTGACCAAGCTAGGAGCAGCCTGGCCAGTAGCAAGCAAGCAGCCTCAGAGATCAGTGGTGGGTTGGGAAGGGTCACCGATATTTTTCAAGCACATTAATGAAAAGGAGGAAATTAAACTTCACTATACGACCTGAGCAACTTCTGCGCTGATTTTGATAATATTTTTTAAATATTATTTGTGTATTGTGTATGTGTACATTATTGACAATGTAATAACTACCGACTCCACACACATTTAATCTGCATTATTAGCACTTACTCCATTTATTTGTTAAGTCTAGACAATCAACAAAATTATAAATCAAGTCCTGATTTGTAGCATTTGCCTATCATTGTGTGTAAATACCCATCATATCCTGTGTTAATGTGTACAATGTATAGTCACCGAATACAGGTTTGGGAAGAAATTCATAGATGCACATCTTCACACAGTATTTGCACCATAAAGATATAACAGACCTAAATAACCTCAAGGACATAGAAAACCAGAATCTGTGGTATGATAATTAAGAAGAGATGAAATTCAATACGTTACCTTTCTAGTAACAAACAGTGTATGTAATTTCATATTCAGCTCAAAAATGTCAGTAATTTGAGCAACTGACTCTAGTTAGCTAGTGTGAACTGTCTCCAGAACATAATCCTATCCCAAGAAGAAAGGTATTATAGTTTATATTTCCATTTGTATCTACATTTACTGGAACTCAAATACAAAAAATAATAACATGCACTAACATATAAACACATATACACCTTTGTATGTGTATATATGATATGTATGTATAAATTTGTGTATATATATATATACATACTTTTAATTAACAGTCATTTATCAAGGACCCACTCTGTCAAGAATTGTACATCTGTCTAGGGGCATCTGGGTGGCTGAGTTGGTTAAGCATAGGACTTTGTTTGGGCTCAGGTCATGATCAGGGGTTCATGGGATGGAGCCCCACATGGAGCGCCACATCAGGCGGGAAGTCTGCTTGAGATTTTCTCTCTCCCTCTGCCCCTCCCCCCACTCTCACTCTCTCTGTCTCTCTAAAAATAAATCTTAAAAAAAAAGAGGTGTACATCTCTCAGAATCATCATGTAGTACAAATGTTCACAATCTATGGCAAATGGGCCAAATCTAGCTTGCCACCTGTTTTTGCACTGCCAGAGAGCTATGTATGGCTATTGCACACTGACATTATAAAGACAATTATCCTTCCTGCAAGAACAGTTGCTTGAAGAGTTGAAAGCAGCATCAATAATCAGCTAAAGAACATGAGGTTTTTGTATGAATTAACAGATGCTACTAATAATTCTTGGTTATTTATGTGAGAATGGTCAATATAGAGTTTGAAGTGACTGAAGAATCATTCTCTATGAACAATGCTTGGAACAACTATAAGTGACAGTATTTTTAAGGAAGATGAGAAATGCTAATTAAGTACAACCTAAAGTAGAATCTGCTAAAATGTATTTCAACTGATGCTGGGAAAAATCAACTGATGTGGAACAGAAAAGGACAAATTTGGATAAATTTACAAAGCTTGTGTAATTATACAGTGTTTCAGTCTATATTTATTTATTATTCATCAGCAAGTACTTTCCACATAATATTTGATTCTACCACATTATTAGCCAGCAGCATCACTGTACATTTTGTTCACTCTGGTGGGTAGTTCTGAATTTTTTCTTTTTTTGTCAGAGATAGAACCTGAATATCTTGACTTGTCCTAGCACATGGAAGTTTGATGGGTTAACACTGGTTAACCATTTCCTCAGCTTAAAGATGAGACTGGAATATTTTCCAGGTTAAGATGAGAATGGAGTATTTTTCTCAATGAGAAGTAGTGCCCTTGGGCAATATTAATGGTTACTGAATAGCTTTGGAAGTTAGCTTTTGCTTCAGACTTGAAAATGTTTCTTAACGAATTCAACCTACAATTACAAGGCAAAACTGCTTGTATGTGGAATGTAAACTATGTCATTTAGTTAACTGATGTTATATGAATCATTAGCAATGTCAAGTTGCTCTATTCATCTATTCCTTTGTCAAAAATTAAAACAGGAAGATTTCTATTTCCACAAATATTTAAAGATTGCATATTTTCCAAGATCAAACTGCAGCCCCAACAGCATGCTTCCCATCGTAATGAAAATACAAAGGAAATTTCCTAATTTCAAAATCCACTTAACTTCAAAATTGAGAAGCTGCCACCTAAACTTTTGATTGGGAATGATTACTTTGTAATGCAATGACATAATAAGAGACAAATATCAAGAGAAGAATATGATCGAATTCTAACTTCCTTCTAAGGGACAAATACGTGCAATTAAAATCATATGCTAGAGGATTGATATCAGTATTTGGCATTATCTCTATAGTTGAGAAATCATTTTCAAAGATGAAATCTGTAAAATTTCATTTCAGATCAGCATTAAGAAATGAATATTTGTAATCAATTTTTACAATGGGGAAGATTTATTTGAACCTCAATTAGATGAAACATTATTAAAATAATT
Organism: Ailuropoda melanoleuca; assembly: GCF_002007445.2. Classification (NCBI taxonomy): domain Eukaryota; kingdom Metazoa; phylum Chordata; class Mammalia; order Carnivora; family Ursidae; genus Ailuropoda; species Ailuropoda melanoleuca. The sequence goes on from NC_048218.1 coordinate 37,615,989, forward strand.
CTACAATTATACTAGATTGTTATTATATTTTAATTCAATGCATAAAAAGAGCAAAATGTACTTTTTCTCTTGTTACATAAGTGCCTTCATAATATGCACAATTTTGGCTCTTGGTCAACAAAACCTAGAATATTTACTATCTTGTCCTTTGCAGAAAAAATGTGCTGACCCCTGATCTAATTGAAAACAAAATTAGTAGCCATATGTTGACTCTTCAGAATTTTCTGTGACAGCACACTGCTTATTTGATTGCTGCACGTGATCATGAATAAAATGTCATAAATTTTATGAAACATTCATTAGAGTAGTAATACATTACAGAGATTCTTCAGTTGATACTTATTAATTTGGCATTAGATACATAGCCACTTCAAACAGTGAAAGTAAACAATGTTACTTCAAATAAAATATTGATTGGTGTAAAATCTATTATTCTTGACATATATTACAGCATTCCTCTGTGCCATATAAAAATACTCTATAAAACTGACCACTATATTTCCAGCTCACTATGTCCCAGTTAAAGTTTAGTACACAATTCTATGCATTAGTAGGCTATGCACCAAAATGCAGTGTCAATCCAAATCATCACATTGAGACAGTTGCCTTCGCATTCCCAGTAAAATGGTCTTCATCCTACATTCTTGTAACGAAGCCATTTTGGAAAGGGAACTCCTGCCCAGAATAAAATTATTGTTTTCTTATGGAAAAGAATCTCCTATTTTGCATTCAAAAGCTATTGATAATAAAGGGCTTAATAAGATGATTTATATGATTGCTGTTTTAGCAAACCAATCTAAATATCCTGGGGATCTATATATCCTGGGGATTAGCATACACATACTTGCCCCAATTGATACTTCCTTTGGCAATCATTCACTTCTTGTTGTACTCAAGAGGACAGGATTTTTCTTTTTCCTGCAGCACTTTGCTTCCTTTGTTTGCATTTGATGTGTAGATTATCATGTGGCCAAGTTTTCTAAAGCAAATTCTGAATTTTCAATTTTGTACTGTATCTGTTTTCTTACAGAATTTACTGAACATAGAAAATAACATTTTCTACCACACGAAGTACATACACCATAGACTGAAAATTCCCTAACTGTAAGTTTTGCATAACAAAAATAAATTATTTCACTGCTTTGTGAATTCCACACTTAAAAATTGTATAGTTATTTTTCTTATGAGTATGTATATCTATAGTCTTTAAACTTTGAAAATCAAATTTAAATCTCAGGTTATTTACATAATATAACATGGACACAGACACAGAAACACCATCAGACAAATGAGAAAAGAACACAACTGCCTTTATAGTCATTCATTCATTAAGTATATATTTACTAAATATCTACCAAGTGCCCAGCACTGCACTAGATGTTAATTCAGCCAAGCAATAGTCATTGTACCACCCATTTTTATTCAATTATGTATTGATTTTTTTAGGTTTCATTAAGTGGAACCAAATGGGTTATCATTCTTTTAATGAGTGCTTTAAATATAATAATATATTTAAAATATTTTAATATTCTTTATTTCTCCCAACACAGAATAATTATACTGTAAGAAAATGATACTGTTTATCTTTCTTCACCAAGTTTTATTTCTAGTCATCTTTCAAAATGAGCACATAAAGTTGAATTTTATTCCAGACACTAATTTCTTGAACTGGCCTTTGCTTTGGCTTGGATTTTGCAGTATGTTTTCCTATTCCAGGAAGATGAATATATTTAATATACTTTAAATTGCATCATATTTTATGAGCTCTCAAGGGATCCACTGTTATATGAACCAAACATTATTGCATAATTATTGCTTCAGATATTTCAAATTATGATGACTAATTAAATATACATATAATGCATTTATCACTGAAAAAATTTCAATGGCTCAATTTCTATTCCTTCTCGAAAGTACTTGTATCCACTGCAGAAGAAGTTTTAAGAAGTGAGTATCACAGCAACTGAGAACATGATTTAGCATTAATATTTCACAGTGCAACTGAGGTACATGTTTGACTACAGAAATGCTAACTTCCTCCTATTTTCCAAGTACGTGTGAGTCTTGGTTTCACTAACAAGATGATGTATAAGGCTCAAAGGAAGATACTGGCCTATTTTTGTATATACCTCTTATTTATGTAAAATTTTATTCTAATATAAAAGAACGTGAGGGGCGCCTAGGTGGCTCAGTCAGTTAAGCGTCCTACTCTTGGTTTTGGCTCAGGTCCTGATCTCATGGGTTATGGGATCGAGAGCCCTGCATCAGCTCTTTGCTCAGTGGGGAATCTGCTTGAAGATTCTCTCCCTCTGCCCCTCCCCCACTCTCTTTCTCCCTCTCTCTCTCTCAAAATAAATAAATAAATCTTTTTAAAAAAGAGAATAGGGCAATGAAGAGACCCATATTTTTTTTAAAAGAATAAAAATCTATCACTCCTTTCCTTTCTGAAGCCATTAACTATACAACAAATTCCACGAAATTCTAGTTCATTGGATTTCTATAGGCTTCATTCTAAGATGAATTAGAAGTCATAGCCAGTCACTTCTGACGAGGGAAAAATTCCCAATGTTATACCTTAACTGTGACCTGAAATAGTTTTCACCAGCCTATAGGTTAGCTGTACTCCACTTAGAAAACAAAACAAACAAATAAAAACAGGTATTGAGAAAACATACATCAATTACATGGTCTGAGAATGAGAACGATTTACTGATAGATGAGAGTTACTATCCTAGTTGATCTTTAGTACTCTTTTTAAAATTTATTTTAGAGTTATGTATTTATTTGAGAGAGAGAGAGAGAGAGAGCACATGAACAGGAGGGCAGAGGTAGAGGGAGAGAGAATCTCAAGTAAACTTCCTGCTGAGCTTGGAGCCCAATGAAGCACCTGATCCCAGGACCCTGAGATCATGACCTGAGCCAAAACCAAGAGTCGGATGCTTAACTGACTGAGCCACGGAAGTGCCTGTCTTTAGTACTCTATCTTATCAGAGATTTTCCCTACTTACAATTTTTATATTTTAGAAATGACACTGATTTATAGCTAGTAATTTATTTAAAGTACTTACATTGGTTCAATTAGTTGGGCACAACATGTGCCCATTATCCTGTTTTGTTTCATTTTTCTTTTTGCTATGCTACTGACTCATCTTTGAAATACAAAGGTCCAAGAACTTGGCTGTGTGGAAGGCAAATACGCTGTCCCTTGCAAATCTTTTAACAAAGAATCCAAGCAGGATGCACCTTGAATTCTTTCCTAACCAAAGGTAAGTTTAATATCCAAACCACATTGGGATATGGTTGTCACAGATGATGACACTGTGATGTCCTGCAGCTTTGTGGTATGTGAAAGGTACTGTTAATTAGTTTTCCTTCAAAAAATTCCTGCAGGGAAAGGTGGAGCAATAATTTTCTCTGAGTTCTACTAAGGAGTAATTTATGCAGGGACTCATGCAAAACAAAACCTGTTGTTAAACTTGTTCTTTGTGTTTACAAGAACCTCTGAGTTCCTAACATTGAAAATATTTGGATGATTCAAACTGTTTGAGTTTAGCTCCTTTTCAATATAATTCTTTTTATAAATTTATGTAAGCCAGTGCTCAATGCAAAAGCTTTGTAGTATACTGATGTCTACAATTTAAAAATAATTTCCTACCATTTCCAGACAATTGCCCACAAATAGCAAGCCGTTCTGGGAAAACAAAGCAAAATGGAATAGCAACAAAAATATAAGAAATGTCTTAAACACAGCAATAGCATTAGGAGTTTTCAAAATTGCTTTCTTTTTTCTTTAGATGTCAGAGAAGTCCCTTCCTTCATCTCTTCTAAATTACATTTCCATATTCTGTCTGTATTTGTCTTTTTAAACTTAAAGGAAGTGACAGGGAAACCCAGGTCTAGTTGTTAGTGAAAGAATTAAGCGTACTGTCCTTGCCTTAGTTGGGTACTACTTATATATCAAGGGATCCATACACGACTAGAAATGATGTTAGGATGTTTGTTGAATCAATAAATTGTTAAAAGCAAATAAAATATTTTGCTAAAAAAGGTTAAGAATTGCTATATTCCTTTAAGCTGTCAAAACCACACATGCTAAAATACTTTTTATGTTTTGTTTTTTTTTTTTAAAGCAGAACTGCATCTTCTTCCTCTGGTAATCATGACCTCCTAGAGTTGTAGGGATACCAGAACCTGTCTAATGGTATTACTGGAATCGTACTGAACACTTTAAACCCCACTCAGAAAGGCCATTTGGTATCTTTAGACAGGCAGCACCTACTCATAATAAATTAGGAAAGTTCTATACAAATGGATCCAGGAATTGCTGGCATCCTGGTACAAAGGTAGACTTGGATCTTTATCCCTCCTCGATGTCTGCCATCAATATAGTCAAACCAAAACAAAAAGTTCACAGATTCTAAATGTCTAAAGGAAAGCGTTATCAGTAATAGCGTATGCTGCTTATTATCAGATGACCTTAACTCCACACAAGAAATTCTAAGTTACCAGAGAATAGTCAACAACACTGTTGAAATAAATTTCTAGGCCCAAGATGCAGCTGCTCCTGCCAGAGTACCACATGGGAAACTGAAACTTTCATAACATTTGTGTCACTGTAAATGCTCTGCCTGACAATACACACAGTATATCCAGTCAGCCAATCACCAAACACCAAGCCAACGCTGGGCTCTAGACTTACTTACTTTTCCTTCCCACCCCAAAGTTGACTATGTGACCCAAACAATTAGATAGTTTCTATTTTTCTCCCCTTCCTTGTTTTTTATTCTTTATCCTATAAAAGCTTTCTGCCTTCTGCCCCATTTTGCAGTTCTCCAAGTGGAGACTTCATGAAGTGTTAAACAACATTTGTATAACCTAAATTGTATTCTTTAATCATTTTTTTAAACATTACCCAATCCAGAGAGGGGAGGGGAAGAAGTATAGACTGTTTTGCTGTGCAGTGTGCATTCAAACAACAAATTCTATTGTGCAATGTTGAAGCCAACATTAAAAATAATTAAAACTTGAAAATTTTGACATCACTTAGAGGTGACACCCTACATCATAAAGATTCTTATGCAACTTTGAAAAACAAACCAAACTAATTAAAAACAATTTTTAAATAAATATATGCTAGATAATATTTAATATTTTAGGAAGAAAGTAGATTACGACCCCCTCACCTCCCTGATACACATACATACTACACATGCACACAAAAGTTGGTTTGAAATAACTGTTCTATCTTTAGTGGATGAAGAGAAGTAGGAACATTGAGCAATTTTTTACTGTGTGTTCAAGTATAACATCAAGATATTACCAAGAGACATTATTATAATTAGCCATAAACATGTTGTTTCCTAAGTATAATGATTCTAATGGATTCCTTCTACATGATTTACTTCTTTGCTATTGCCGAAATAGATGGTCCAAAGAAGAGCCATTTTAGTTAAATTTGATTAATAGCCCTTGCTTCTTTGTAAAACTGGAATTATAAGAGCATAGATGGATACTCCACAATAAAAATAAACAAAGACAACATGGTTTATACAAGAGACTCTTAACTGAATTATTAGGCAAGAGGGTCTATGGAAGAAAACAGACAAAATTAAAGTCCTTCAGTGTATATTGTCTTATAGAGAATAAATCAACAGTACACTAAGACATTAAAGCAGAGTGTTTTGTAAAACTAATGGAAAAAAAGGAAGTAGAGAAATCTTGGGAACTGAACTATATGTACAAACTTACAAAACAATTTGTTACAAATAACTGATTTTTAAAAAAGATAAACAAAAGCATTTTGTATTATCTTTCTGTTAACTAGCACTCAAAGTCATGTTTGAACTACTTTTGATTCTCTATCAGTGCAAGTGCATTCATAGGATAGAATTTCCATTGACTTGGTTAAGCTCTACAAATCTGGCTTGTGTACAGGTTCTCTGCAGAGACACAGAAATTACTCACCCAGATTAAGTAAAAGGCATATATACATCATCTGTTCTATGTCCAGACATTTATAATCAAAAGAAAAAAAAAACTGTGTTCATTACTCCAAAAATTTACTTTGTAGATTGCCAGTGTTAATTCTAAATGATAACTCAAGCTGAATGAATTGTTTTGTCTTTAAAATTCATTTTGAAATGAATTAGAGAAATATGAGAAAAGAAAAAAAATTAGTTTACCTATTAACTGCTTTCTATATTTCAAGTACTCAGCTAAATACATTCATCATCTCACATAATATTTATAAAACTTTGGTTAGCTACTGTTTTTAGTTACTGTTTTTAATCTCCATTTTACAAATCAGAAAAATAGAACACTGAAAGATTACATTAATAAGCCAAATTCACATACTTCAATATGGTAGAACAAGTGAATTAAAATGAAACAAGATGCTATGAATACAAATGTCTTTCACATATAAGTATGCTCAGTTAAACTGTATGCATATGCTAAATTCTGAGCATTTCTGCATCCTTTATCTGTCTGCATTTGTCTGAATTTTCCTATAAAAATTCTTTTTTCCCTGAAAGCGTATAAAAGATTCTGCTTCCAAAAATATGTATTTACTTTACCCTTTCTCTGTAACTATACTGATTAATTGCTTTGTGATATTTTCTTTATCTAGAGAGAAGTGATGGGCAAAAATGTCATGTGTTGCATAGAGGTAAATAAACAGAAAGAGACCACCAGTGGACAAAACTGCTGATCACTGGTGATGGTTCTAAGACCATTTTCAGAATGATAATGAAAGCACAGTCTGGGCTGCATAAATTTGGCAGAAGAAAATAGCAAATATAGAACATTTTTCAAGAAGCATAGTAGTGAGGGGAAGCAGGAGGTAGTAATTTAGAGAAGAGTCATAAATCAGTTTCTTTTTTAAATTAGATATAAAGAATTTACCGTTAAAAAGAAATGCAAAAAGATATTGAAAATTCCAAAATGAAAAGACAGAATTGAAGGAGCATGAGAGAGGTAGAACAAGTAAAAGGATAAAGAACATGGCTGCGGGTTTTAGGTTTGGCAAGGAAGAAGGGTATTTCTGTTGAGTCTGGAATTTAAAAAAAAGTAACAATGGGAGAAAATATCAGAACCACTGTCCTTTGGAGATTAATCTTCAGAAAATGTCTAAATGGGACAAATTTTAACATATAAAGAATGCTCAAAACTTATTACAAAAGCAAATAACCTAATTTAAAAATGAACAGAAGATTTGAACAGATATTTCACCAAAGAGGATATAACGATGGCTAATAACTACATGAAAAAAATGTTCACTATCATTAGCTATTAGGGAAATACAAATTTAAACCATGAAGAGATACCACTACATACCTATTAGAATGGCTAAAAGTATTCTGACAATACCAAGTGCTGCTCAGGATGCAGACAACTAAAATCATACACTGCTTGAAGGAATGCGAAAATAGTACAGCCACTTTGAAAAACACTTTGGCAGGTTTTTGTTTCATTTTTGTTTTAAGTTAAACATGCACTTACCCTATGACTCACCAGTCCCATTACTGAGTATTTAACTTAAATAAATAAACCTTATATGCATACAAAAACCTCTACACAAAATGTTATAGCAGCTCTGTTTATAACCACCTAAACTGGAAACAGCTGGACTCAAATGCCTTTCAGCACATCAACTGATAAATGAGCTATGGTAAATCCATACAATGAAATACTACTCAGCAATAAAAAGGCTAGGACTATTGATATAGGCAACAACTTGGATGAATTTCAAGACATTGTGCTAAGTAAAAAAAGCAGCCTCAAAAGGTTACATAATCTATGATTCCATTCACATGACATCCTCAAAAAGCTGTAGTGATGGAGAACAGATCAACAATTGCTGAGGCTTAGGAATGGGGGAGGGTATGTCTATAAAAGGGTGATAGAACTGTTCTATATCCTGATCATGGTAGTGGTCAAACTTTATATTACATATAATATTACATATTATATTATGTATTATAGTATTCATATTAAAATTATATTAATATTATGTATTTATATTAACATTATATTAAAATATAACACTTTATATTACTATTATTTATATTTAAAATATATAATATATAAAATAAATTGTGTGTGTTAAAAATCATAACACAGTACACAAGAAAGTAATTGTACTGAATGATAATTTTAAAAATATGTTTCAGAGCTGGTCTGATGAAAGAACATAAAGCAAAGTGAGAGCTAAATTGCTTTGTATAACAAAATAATTAGCATTACAGAGTTGTCTTCTGGCTGCAAGTGTAAAACATTGGGAAACTTGGAAAGAGGTTGGGAGAAGGGAGAACTTGCAAAAAACACCCCAGCATTTGGGGTAGCCAGTGAAAATTCCCTGATACAAGAGTAATCAACAAAAAACATCAGTTGGTATGTGTTTTCCTCTTTTCTTGGTGATATTTTCCCTCCGTTACTTCCAGATTTTCAATACAAAATCTACTTCTTGTACAAAAGTTTCATGTTATAGTGACTGCTGAGTATAGAAGAACTGGCCTTTGCCCATTTATGGCAGCAGCTGGAGCCATATGCAAAGAGAAGAACTGCTGAAGGAAATGAGACGGTAAAAGAGAACCAAGAATCCAAAGGAGTAGAGAACGGGTGAAAAGCAAATAGCCCTCTATTAAGGAGTCTTCTGTAACATTGTGATGTGTGTTCGATCTCCCATGACATGAGATTTACGTCTAGCCAAGGAAAAGGCAAGGGGGCTCGGGGACACTTGGGTTACACATATATAACTAGGAAACAGAATGCAAAAGTACCCTCTGAATTGTGCCAATGATAATCACCATTTGGGAATTTGGCAAACATAATTTCCATAATTTAAGCTATTTGATATGTAGACTCTTTATATAGAAGACATTTTTCCACGAAGTCAAATGTGCCCTATTGGGATTATAAATTATTATATCAGATTCTAGCAATCACATTATTAACTTTCCCACACCTCTGTTAACTCTCACACTCACCATTTTATTGCAATGCTATTAACTCTATAAAAATCCACTTGAGCATCTGATAAGACATTGAAGATAGTGGTGTTCCACGTGACATCATGAAGTGACCATCTATCTGTCATCCCTGGTTAACTTATGACCTCCTGGACACCAAACATTCTCCAAACCAGTAAAAGCCTCATAATGTACTGAGAGCTTTTATGCCATTCTCACACTGTCCACCACACTATCTCAATCAAAGCATGCTAAAGAAAAAAGAATGATGTCATTTGTATGCAATTATAAGAGAAATGAGAAGTTTACAAGGTTCTGAAAAATTCTATAACATGTATATAGCACAATCCTTTGGTTTTACTGCAGATTTGGTTGAAAAATACAGTAATATGTAGCACTCTGTTATTATTATCCTGGAAAGAATAAAACTTTTACAAGACTTGTGGCTCTTACTTCACTTTCATTCACTTATTTTGAAACTACAGTGGACCATTGAACAACACAGGGGTTAGGGACACGAGCACAACCCCCACACGTGCCTTTGAAAATCCAATATAACGTTTGATTCCCCAAAATCATTAACTACTAATAGCCTACTGACCAGAAGTCTTACTGATAAACAGTCAATTAACACACATTTTGTATGTGTATTATATGCTGTAGTCTTACAATAAAGTAGACTAGAGAAAAGAAAATGTCATTAAGATTATTTCTCTCCTCTCACAACCAAAAATAAAACAAAACAAAAACCCCCTCTCTTGAACCCATCTTCTCTGCCACCTACTACCCCTTTGTAGGAAAACTCAAAAAAAGCTGGTGGAAAGAGTCTTCACCACCAGCTGTCTCCAATCCTTCTTCCCTCCATTCCCTCTTTTCTCGGTTTGGTTTTGTTTTCAATTGTGGATAAATACAATTTATGCGTGGATAAATACATGTATGTATTTATAGATAAGTACAATTATGTTATGACATAAAAAAGAAAATGTCATTAAGAAAACCATAAGTAAGAGAAAGTACATTTACAATACTGTACTGTATTTATAAAAAAAAATCTATATATAAGTGGACCTATGCAGTTCAAACATATGTTGTTCAAGGGTTAACTGTATATATTTTCTTTTATCCCTCACCCCCTATTGCTATATCGCTCTGCTGGGGCTGACACAACAAAATACCACATACTAGATGACTTCAACAACAGAAATTAATTTTCTCACAGTTCTGGAGGTCCGAAGTCCAAGATCAAGGGTCCTCAGGGTTGGTTTCTGGTGAGGTTTCTCTTCTTGGCTTGCAGACGGCCTCTTTTCTTTGCTCTTGTGGGAAGGGAACTTATTCTGGTGTCTCTTCAGTCTTCTTATAAGGTTATCAGACCTATGGGACCAGGGCTCCACCCTTATGACTTCATTTAACCTTAATTACCTCCCTAAAGGCCCTGTCTCCAAATACAGTCACATCAGGTACACAGAGCTTCAACATATGAAGTGGGCCACATTCTGCTTCCTATTTAGGGGGATACACTCTGTAACACTTGCTTTTGTTCAATCTTTTTTTTTTTTCTTCAAAGACACTGCTTAACTTTTAATCACCCTTATTTCCATTTTCTGTTCTAGAGTCTGTGGAGAAACAGTTTAAGACTACCCAGTGGTTGCTCTTACCCATTCAGCGGCCCCAACAGTGGGAGCTACAGACCAGTCATTGATAGCCGGCTATGCAATCCACTCGTCCTCAGGGAACTTGCTGAGGAGGCACGACACCGGAGCGCCTTTACACAGCGGGCAACCTCAGTTTAAGTAGCAGAAAACTCAGGAGCTGGAGTGGTCCATTCACCTTCAAATTCCCCATAGTCATGGCTTCTCAGCAGAGGTACTCTTTCTCAGTTCTTCCGTATCTCTGCAGTAGACACCAGGCCCGACCGCCCGTGGCTGCTCATGGGAGGCGGTGCCACGCACGCGCAGAAAGTGAGGGTGGCGTGGAGCACGTCAGATTGGCGGAGTGAACTTCTCTGTTGCTGCGTGAGACAGTATTGTCCACATGCACAGAGGAGGGTCTGTGTTACATAGAGCATTGGTAGGCAGGTTACCATAAGACACCTCTGTGAGAGGCTGGTGGTCAGCCCTGGACTTAGTAACCATTGGGAGTCTCGGCTCTCAGAAGGCTGCCTGGATCTGATTAGCGACGGTTCCGGAAGTGAAGCAGCCAGCAAAGGGAGTGGCTCCAGGGGCAGCCGAAAACTTCAGCACAACTCCCTGGCCAATATTCCTGCAGGATGTTATACACACCTACCAGCTGAGTTTTCAACTAACAATGGCACAAGCGGCTACCGCCAGCTTCTCCCAGGTTCTCTTTAAATTTATGATGTAGATAACACCGCTTTTCCTTTTGTAGCTGTAGTGTTCCATTTGGAAGTCACAGCTGGTGGCACCCAAGTGGGAACTTGCTACAAAAATTTAGGATATCCTCTTCCTTTGCTCGAAGGACATCGAGGGCTCTGGATATTGTGAACATTTCCCTTTAAGTTACAAGAGGGAACCCCGAACAACACTGTATGGACTTCATTCTGGGTTGAAAGACTTTTTTTTTCTCTTTTTCTTTTTTTTTAATGAACTGTTCTGATTTTATGGAGAAATTTGCAGCAAGACAGAGCTATACCTTGTGAAGAATTTACTTTTTTTCTCTCTACGACAATCTATTTTACTAAAAATATGTCTCTTGTTTGTTTTCTTCAGTATAACTATGTTCAGAAAGACCCTTGAATCTTCAGCTACTGATTTAGGAAATTGTATGATCTGAGTGTCAAATGTAGCTTCTGAGTTCCTGAATTGAATAGTGCTGCTCTCTGATTTAAAATCAGTAACATGGCAAAAAAAAAAAAAAAAATGTGCACCATTTATTTTCCTCACATGAAAAGTGATGGGAGGAAAGGTATACTTCAGTGATGTGATTTGAAGGTTTTGGCAGCACAACAGACACTGAGATATTCAGCCTGTTAGAGAAAGGGTAAATATGTACAATAAGGGGGGGGGGGAAAGAAGAAAGAAAAAAGAAAAAGAACAAGCAAGGAAAAAAATAAGAAAAGAAAGAAATCCCAATGTATGGGTTAACTAATTAATTGAAAATACTGTAACAGCTCATTGGGCAATTTTGTAATCAGATGAGCCCAAGGGATGAATATGATCAAGTTTATAACAGTTCATTTTCTTTGAATGCAGCTGTATACAATGCCCCAGGAGGTTCTAGAAGCAATGAAACTACAGCGACTCTTTTGATTAATAACATATTCAATCCCTAAAATCCATGAACAGAAACACATACTGTTATGCCTTCGAGGGTATCCATAATGCTGTGGAGCCCCTTCTGGAGGGAGAGTGAAGTAGCTGGAAACCTCCTGTGAATGACCATCTTAATTGTGTTGCCTTCTTAAAGATGGTCTTTTAAAAGTTTTTTTTTTTCATTTTTTCTTTGTATCTAAGTTCGTAGGGTTAAACTATGCTGTGATTGCCATAATTGTTATTTCTCCCCCAGTGATTTTATAGCCAACAAGGGCACATTAGCACCCACTGATTCTTTGTGGAAAATAATCTATTTAAAGATACTTGCTTCAGTTGAATCTTTTTTTAAATGCTTCACTCCATTATTTTATTATGGAGAAATCTGCACTAAGGCAAAACTGGAGCTTCCAAAGAATTCACTGGTCTCCCTATTTATTCCTCCCTGGAAGTCATAAGCCTCCGTTGATAGCAGCCCAGATGGGTGGTAGGGAAGCAATTATGATTAAAAACATGATGGGAATTCAGAGAGCTGCAGGATGTCTGCAAATATCAAGGACTCTTGTTAAGGGCCTAATCCCACATTTATTATATGACTTCTTTCTTAGGGTTGCCTATCTCTCAGTAATTACTGGGTTATCAAATGTATATATATTTACTGTAGTACACATAGACTGCTTTAGCTGTTTGAACAGTATTTTATATATTTTGGTTAGAAATATCTGATAATATCTAAAAATCTTTTTCCTTTCAATTGAAGGAAATTTACTTTAAAAGAATGCAGTAAACAAATAAATTAAGTAATATGATTTTGCTCAGCAATGTCTGGCATATATAGTAAATGCAAATTTCCTTTTCTTTTATCCTCTCCCCCTAAAGCCAAGTGTATGTCCTTTAGGGAAGGGAGAAAAACCTACAGTAACTACAATATAGGTAATTTTTTAAAATTAAAATAACCTTATTCCTTTCAATACTTTTGAAAGAAAGGGAATAAATGGTATCTAAAATAAGGTAAAATTCAAATTTTAAAGTATAATATGTACCTCAGAGAATATAGTTCTTTGGGGCCTATGTGGTCCTGTTTTATAGTGTTTTCATTTTGTGAAAAGTTGATGAAAATTGTATCTCATTGATGTCAGGTGGTATAGGTAGTAAAATCAGCTATAGTTCCAGGCTGGAGAATCTTTGGGAAAATAGCAACTTAAGGATAAAATGGAGTCGAGGTCGATGATGGCTAACAAACTAGTTAATAGATGATTATAAAATAAATATTTGTTCAGAGAACAGTCAAAGATATACAAGGAGATATAAAAGGACAAAGGAAGTAGCATGGTAATAGTTGAAAGGAAAAGTTTGGCTTCCATATACATTGTAGCTACTAAAACTTTTCAAGGCTACAAGCACGATGACGCAACTCTCATTCAGAGCGATGCTAGGTTATTAGCAAAGCATTGAACAGCCACAAAGAATTATCTATTGTAGGTGAGGTATTAAATCACATGTGAGTTCTCTCTTAGGAAAAATTCAATGTGCACACAAGCAAGAACAAGTATGTTTGGCGAATGTTTAAAATACCAAACTGGGGGCGCCTGGGTGGCACAGCGGTTAAGCGTCTGCCTTCGGCTCAGGGCGTGATCCCGCCGTCATGGGATCGAGCCCCACATCAGGCTCTTCCACTATGAGCCTGCTTCTTCCTCTCCCACTCCCCCTGCTTGTGTTCCCTCTCTCGCTGGCTGTCTCTATCTCTGTCAAATAAATAAATAAAATCTTTAAAAAAATAAAATAAAATAAAATACCAAACTGAGGTTAAAACATTCTATCAGAATTCAGAAGAAGAATATACCATATAGCTGGAGGGATTGAAGGGTTAATGATAACGTAGCATGTGAAGAGTACATAAACTTGAGTCTTTAGAGAGTAAGAAAATAGGAAAGAGCTTTTCCACAGGGAACAGTAATATAAATAAGGGAAATAAGGTTGGAAAGCAAAGGAATTGCCAAAGGACTGGGACGACTCCACAGCCTTATGTCAGACATAAGGCTGGAAGGAAAGTGGGAGCCAGGACATATACAATGCATGGGATTTCTTTTCCTTTTCTTCCCTCTTTTTTTTTTCTTCAGTTTGGAGTGGTTCCACTTACAATTGCTATATAACACATGAATCTAAACTTTAGTTATGGTTTAAAAGAACCATCTCGTATGCTTATAGATTTTGTAGCTCCGAAATTCAGACAGAGCAGAGAGGAAGCAGCTTGTTCCTGCTCCCTGGTATCTGGAACCTCATGTAAGAGGTTTTGAAGGATGATTTTGTAACTGGGGGCTGGCATCATCTGGAGGCTTATTCATTTACTTATCTTCTGCCCGTACAGGACACTTTGAAGAATAGGGCTTTGCCTGAGAGTCCACATGTGGCATCTCCATGTGGCTTGGCTTCCTCACAGCATGCTGACTCCTGGGTTGTTGGAATTCTTACAGGGTGCCTTCGGACTCCAGAACTCAGACTTCCAGCAAACATGTTGGAAGCTGCATGCCCTTTTATGATCCAGCCTCATAAATCATATGATGTCATTTCCACTCTATTGGTTGAAGCTGTTCCATACATCTGTCTAGATTCAAAAGTAGGAGATCTACACTTCATTTCTTGATAGCAGGGTTCTCAATAAATTTAGGGGTACATTTTTGGTTTTGTCTTTTGGGGGAGCATTTAAAGATGTTCATATGAATGAATGAATGAATAGTAAGTGTTGAATCAGTGATTTGTAGATAAAATATATTTCTCAGAAGTATACACTGATAACTGATCTCAAGATAAAAGGTTGTTAGAAGTTGGAAGGGAATTAAATTTAGATTCCCATGGGACCCTCTCTAAATTAAAAACAGGCACTGTATTAAGTACTTATCAAATTATATTTCTAGTTCTTAAATATGTACAGTGAGTTTTATTTTTCCTATTTCATAGATGAGAAAATAGAAATTCAAGAAATTGACTTGCTGAAAGATTTATAACCAATAAGTGGCAGAGACCTGATTTCCAATCAAGACTGAGTTTTGTTAAAGTAGGTTCTTTTTCTACCAAATGTGGTGGAAAAAGAAAAGAAGGTTTCATTGTGAGACACTTTGTGAGGTTAGAATTGTTGGGATTTAGTTGACAATTGGATGTGGAGGTGGTCAAGAAGAAATAAAGTTGAAGATAAATCATTGTCTCCAACATTACCTAATGAGGCAGATATTGGTGGTGTCCTTCAAAACTGGAGAAGATAGAAAGAAGAACAAATTTATACTGGTTGGCAAAAGGAAAATAAAAAGGATTAACAACATAATTTCAAAATGAAATTTTATTAAGAATTTCAAGACAGCAACAGCGGAGCATTAAACCAAACACCAGACCCCATGACTAACACAAATCCCACTCCCATGAAGGTGGCCCTGGAAAGAGTTCAGTCTGGGGTAGGTTCCATTTTACAGGATGGGAAGACTTATCTGGAAAAATAAATCAGCTCAAAAAATCCATATATATTCAAGGGTGAATTCTTTTTAAGGGCAGAGTGAAAAATTAAGGATAGAGTGTTAGCTGACCCTCAGGTGTGATTATTTAGAACAACCTCTTTGTATCCCAAACTAGAGGGAGAGAGAAAGAAAATTCACCTACTTCAGAGAGCTGGTACTGATCCAGGGAAGGAGAAAATACTCTGGAATCAGCCTTACAAGTTGTATGTGGTAGACAAAATCTTTATCTAGGAGACAGGATATGGAATTTTGTGCCTTTTACCACTCACTAGGTGAGTGGCCTTTAATAAAATATTTCATCTCCCTTGGTCTCATATCTTCATTAGTTACATGGTAGTTTGAGCCAGATGTGTTTATTTTTTCAAATATTCACTGAGTTTCTTATTTTGTTCTAGGCACCAAATATACCCTCCATAAACTGTTGAAACAAAATCCCTGGCACTCTCTACATAGAAAACACTAAGATTTATTGTACGCACACAAAAAATAAAACAATGATATATCAGAAATAGTAAAGAGCAGTCAGACCTGGGAGGAACCCCAGGTCTCCCTCTTACCACTGTGTTAACTTGATCAAGCTTCTTAACCTTTCTGTTTTTCATTTTTAAACTATGAAGTGCGAAAAATGTTGCTAACCGCCAAGTGATGCTTGAGATCCCTGTACATTCATGTATGTGACGTGCCTAATTCAGTATCTGGTGCCGGATACTTAACTGTATAAATGTCTATGAGTTTCTTATTCTCTCTCACCCCTGAATATGTATTTCAGATTCTGAGGCATAGTCCTCTCAATATTAGACCATCCATCAAAATAAGGATAATTCCCAGATCATCTCTCGGGACATTTCTGAATACTGTTTAAAAAGCCTCTACAAAATGACCTTTTGTTTTCTTTTGACACAAAATTTAAACTTAGGCCAATTCTTCCAAGCCACGTTAATGTGTATGATGGATATCTGGAGTTCCTTTTCTCTCAATGTAGTGATTCTTACCTTTGTTGTTGTTGTTGTTCTTGGATCTCTTTAAGAATGTAATGGAAGCTAAGGACACTTTTCATTTTAAAAGCACCTACACATGAAATAGAAGGCAATCTCACTCTGATACCAGGCTCCTTGGTCCCCTGAAGTCCTTCCATGTACCCCAGATTAAGAACTCCATTGCAATCCAAACATACAGTTATTTACTACAGAAGATTCACATTTTATTCTGAAATTCATGAATTCCAGGTGGTTGCGGAGCTTGATAAATTGTTCTTTACCATTGCTAATATCATGAAGGGAAAGCTTCTAATCGATTCGATTTCACAGGCCGTGTGTGAATATGGATTTCAGCCTTGCCACATAGGCTCTCTGCTGAGTGAAGAGACTATTCTGCCCACGTTTCAAGGTGAGTCTCCTCTACCCCAGTGATAAATACTGAAAACAAGGCACATGGGATCCAGCTGTCTCAAACCAAATCCTAGGCTGCTCCTATATACATCCAAAAGATTAGTTAAATAATATTGATATATCTGCATGTGGTGATGATTGCCTTGTTTCCACAGACTTGAAACCAGAACTTATATTGGAGTTTCCAAGTTTATGTCAAAAAAGAGAGGATTCTGAAAGCCCCATAATTTTGACTTTTTATAGGTAAATATTTAAATCTAAAAATAGTTTAAATGGTGATAGTGCATTAAAAAGTCTATACTCTAACCAAGCAAAAATGGAACGTTTTATGTTTTTCTGTTTAGATAATGCATCAGCCCTACTCTCAAATTTTTTATTTTCTTAATATATTTGTGAACTATCTCTTTAAATTCAGATTGCCTATGACAGACTATTCCCACTAAATGCAAGGCTTAATTTTTTGTCATATTTTTAGAAAGTATTCCTGTACTATAGACGTCCTTACCTGTTTCAGCCTAAATGTGCTTTCTTAAAAATGTCTAAAAATTCATTAAAATTATAAGAAAATGTTTTAAAGATATTATTGTGTCATGTGGTTTAACGAGTTTTCCATAATAAATATTATTCATCTTCAAAGGTGTATCGTTTTAGGGATGTTATATTTCAAAACATGTTAAAAATGAAGAGATTAGCTCAACTTTCTGTGAGTTTTTTAAGTTTTGATGCCTGCTATATAAAAGCAATACATAAGTACTGTCTTTTACATGGAAATTATTAAGAAACTTTTCTAAGATGGACATTTAATTGGGAAAAAATTCCATTGAATAATCCAATAAGTTCCACGGAAACACTCAAAAAGTGCTACAGATATGGCATAGGTTTGATATTTATGGCCCCTCAGTATGAGGTTTGTGTTCCAAAACATTGCATTATATAACAGACAAAAATTCACTTTTCTTTTTATAAACTTCAGTCTGAAGTCTCTAGGCTCTCAAATTTATAATGAAAATTATTACATTGTATCAGAATCAAGTACATATACAACTGAATTCCAAAATGAAACAAAAAGGTAAAGTGTTTTTTAATGCTTATCTTTTACTTCAGAAAGAAAAATCTCAAAAATTATTTGATATATGAAACTTCTTTTGCCTAAATGAAGATAACTGGTCTGTCACAATGTATTCTCTTTAGATATTAAATCTTTGCTTTAAAAAAAATAACAGTTCACATTTATTGAAAGCATACTACCTGCCTGCTATTAGCTAAATACATTACATGTATAATCCCTTTTAGTCCTCAAACCAACATTCTGAGGGGAATAAGGCCGTCATTTTATAGATGAAGAAAGTGAGGCTTACAGAAGAAGCTAAGTACCTTATACAACTGGCAGAAAGGAGATTTGAAGCTGTATCATCCTGACTAAATTCTGAGCTCTTCTTGGTATCCATCACAAGCATTGTGATCTCGAATGTTTCTTTCCTAGTCCCACAACTTGTGAAATGTTACACAAAATATAAAAACGTTGATATCTTATTACATCAAGGCAGCTTACCCTTGTAGTTACAAGTTGTGGAACAAGATTGCTTGGATTTAAAGTTACTTAAACTCTCTGTCCTCCAATTTCCACATCTGCAAAATTAGCATAATCATAATGCTAATTTCATAGACTTATTATGGGAATAAAATAAAATCTATTCAATAGTACATGGAAATTACTAAAAAGGGCCCTGGCAGATAATAAATATTCATAATACGTTAGCAGTTAATATGACAACTACTATTACCAGATTATCTTTGCTTCATGTATGTCATGATGCCCTACAAAGAATGGAAAGTTTTGTCAGATAGAAATCAGATTTTATGTTTTTTTTTCATCACTTCTATAATGCAAATGATTCTTGATATATAAAACTAAATGTTTAGGTTGCCTTCCATCACCCTCCAAGGTGACTAATTTGGGGCGAAGGGGGCATGAAACTGAAAAATATTTCATTCTATGAAAACCCAGCCAAAGTCTAATGTATAAACAAAAAAGAAAGAAAAGAAGAAAAAAAAAAACCTAGAGAAAAGAAATAAAGCTCTGGAAGCTAGACATTTACATCACCTCTATGAGTGAAAATAATAATGCCTCCTTCACAGATTCACTGCCAACACCTTTTCCTTTATACTGGGCGTACCAAGCTGTTTACCATATGGGTGTTATTTAGCCATTTCAATCGCCCAAGACTGAACCGAATGGCACCCACACACACACAAATGTCCACACATTTTGTAACTTGAAATATTGAATAATAGTTTTACTATTTCGGATGAAAGACAAATGCTTTACCTTTTCATTTAATATTCTGACATTTGCCAAAAAACTTTGTAAGGCTCTTTCTTAAGTGACTCATGATCTTTGGGTTTCATTTTATCAGCTATTTTTTAGTTTTCAAGAAATTTAATATTTTTATCCACAATGTTTTTTTTAATTCTCTTAATGAATAGCTTGATATAACATTGCATTGCATTGTTACTTGTATTATTATAAAACATTGCTGTCAATGACCAGCAGAGTGATGTAAAGTACATTTCCTAAGGAATAAAATTTAAGTTATTTTAATAATATATGATTACACTACTTGTCTCTACCTCCCTCTAGAAAAGAGAAACTATCTCTATATGAGCCCTCAGTACATGTTTACTAAATAGAACTCTGAACTCTCAATAAGCTAAATAATAGTGGAATGTAGAAAGGTAATGGGAATAAGGTAATGGAAAAAAATGTGGTCATTTCAAATGTATTAACTTCAACTTGAGAGAAGTTAGAATGTTTCAAACTCATTTGCTAACATTTTATCTTGAATCAGTTAAAATGGAACATTTTCTTCAAAATGGAAACAAAAACCATAGACTCTTGGGATAGGACTACATAAAGCATATAACTCATAGTCATTCTCAATACCCAAAATTCTCTTTTTACATCTGTTGTACTTATCCCATACTTTGTATGACTGGAAGGAAAGAACTGTGACCAAAAAGCAATGCAGATCCCTGCTTGATTTAGATTAAATCATTTCACCTTTTTGGCCTTTGGTTGCACTTCTGTAAAATAAAATAACTGAACTAATAATCTCTGAGTTCCTTCAAATCTTTAGGTTTCTACCTTTCTACTTCAAATAGTGGGAAACACTATATTTTTGATCATCCACTGGAAAGCTCAAATTTTGAGAATGTTCTTGACTGCCTGTATCATTTGTCCATCAGCTGGGTTTCTGCCACTGACCCAAGAAACAGCAGAGACTTTTACATACGAACGGGCTTGCTAGTATGCCATTCTCCAGCTATTCTCTCTTATGAGCTAAATAGAAATAAATACAAATGTAACACCTATTTTAATGATAACACATGAGTTATACTCAGTGAAATATTGAATTTTCGATGTTAAAGGTTTTGGTTCCAGCATTCATTCACCAAGGCTATGTTTGGGCCCAGAAAAAAAAAAAAAAAGACCATTTATTCAAACATCTCATTTCTTCAAATACATATTCCATGCAGTCTTCAGAATAATTACTCAAAAACATATAATTGACCAACTGTCCTCTTTATGTACTCTCTTTGTATCTCTTCAATGGCTTTTGATACAAATGCAGTTTCTAACATATCATAAGGAGGATTGATGACTGGACTTCAGGTCACTGCTTTTGCTACTCATTACCAGCCCAGGTGTGGGTCAGGCACAGAATTGCTTCTGGCTCCTAAGCCAGAAACTGCAGTTTCTTACTTTCATTTACTGCTTCAAGCTGCTTCCTCTTCACCAGATTAATTACTACTCATTCCTGATCCAGCTTTTTAGAAGGCCTTCCTTTGGCTTCCTTAATGCCACAGGATGAGACTGGGTTCCCTTCAATGGCCTCATATTTTTCAGGGCAAGTATCATACCATTAAACTTACTATGGTGATTTCAAATACCATTTCTGATAATTCATGTCCTCTAGATTCTAGACTCTAAGAGAATAAGAGTCTGAGAATAAGAACTCTGTCTTACTTATCTCTAGACCCCTCATGCTTAGCACAATGCTTGACATATAGCAAGCTGATATTAAGGGTATGATGAACACATGAATCAGTAGTGAGCATATATGAAATAGGTCAGATTGCCAGTAGGTGATAGATATTTGATCAATCTGTGTAAGAAATACCATCGATCTGTGCTGAATCTGTAATAAAGGCATTACAACAATAAAAAATAGCACCTATTTATATTGCCAGATAATTTGATACTTAACTTGAAGAAACATTGTGACACATGGCGGATGTTTACCATCATCATGTAGAATGTTCCAGTTTCAAAGAGCATCCCAAGTGATGCAACTTGAAAGTGGGAGGAAAGCTACATACCCTTGAAGCTCCCTCCTGGGTTCTGCTGTCGGAAGGGGGTGGAAAAGGAGGAGAAACTATATGGATGGCTGTGCACACTTGCCAGGGTAGCTGTGTTCAGACACTCTCGAGTCCTGCCAAAGTGGAGGTGGTACATGGAGCATGGTCTGCAAAACAGCAGATGAGGTTGGTTTGGTCCCCATGGAAACCAGATCTCCCATTGAGAAGTAAACATATTTGATACTTTTGTAATCAGAACCCATCAAAAAGTGAAAAATAATCCATTTTTTATTGTATTATCTTAAGAGAATGGGTATTCTAAGTCAGATTCAGTCAAGTATCAGACTTGATTAAGTTATGCCTCACTTTAGCCACTGACATAAGAGATGTAAAAAGTTCCTCACTTGCTATCATGACTTAGTTCTCTATAGAAGTCTGGAAAAGCATTTGTGTTCCATCATTCTATTGGGAATGAAATATAGTACAATGACCAGCACAGCCAAAATGTACCTCTAAGTATGTAATTGTTCACTCCAGAGCTCCACCCACAGGCAAAGGCATCTCAGGATCAAGACTTCTACGATAAAAATAATGCTAAATGTAATTTTAAAAAATGGAGTCCTTATCATACCTGTGTGACATGATTCCAGAGTACCTTTGAAATGTGTGTATTATGCATCCAAATATACTGGAAAAGATGGTCTGTAATCCTAACATATTCATTAGGAAATTTTTAAGACCATTTTTGAGAAAATATTTAATTCTGCTCCTTGAAATATTCCCCCTGAGCATTACATGTCTATGTTACAAGTGAAATAATCCTGTACCTATTCTCATTAGAGTTGGGGGACTTGATTGGTGGAAAAAAATGAGATATATAGCAATAAAAGTCCAGGATCTAGGCTGGACTGGACTGTCCAGTGTCTATTCAGTGTCATGGCACAATAGGAATTTTATTATTTCCTACACATAGAAGTAATCTGATCCCACTTATACACACTAATTTTGAGAAAAATAAAGAATGCGAGATATGAAACGAAATGTTAGTTCATGAAACATTAGCATCTAAGTGACATTAAACATCTATATATTCTAAGTAATGGGACGTTTGGCATAGCCTGGAAAGAATTAATACGATTTCCCCCTCCCATTTTAATATACATCTTTTAGCATTGGCTAGTTTAAAGCAAAATAATAATAAGATTGCAACTCCCATAAATACGAATCCACCCTTTCTATTTTATTTACCATGTGAAAGCTACAAAATTACTAAGTCTAAACCTTCAGCGGGCTTTTCCAATTCATCCCAGCACACTTGCCAATCTTATACAAAATTGTTCTTTTTACATCATTTATAGAAACTGGAATCCATGTGTTTCCAATATCTTATAAACATTGAGAATCCTTGCTGCTGTCTATTTGTTAGGTTTGGGTAAATTTTTAAAGACATGTATTTCAATCAGCTGTGCTGTTATCATGGCTGATGATATTGTAGAAGATTTTATAATATTTTTGTTAGAAATGTCAATAGCATTTTGTATCATGTTCCAGTATAACACAAAGTTTCAAATTTATTGCAAATATCTTAGCGAACTTAAAAAAAAAATTGAAAAAGTAACCATCTCACAGATAAGCACTTTTCATGTGTACATGCTGTTCTGGAACAGGGTATTTCAAATGTGGTCTATGAAACCTGAGACAAGGACAAAACCTCAGCTGCAGGGGTTTTTGACCTTGCTTATTACTAGGATTGAAGGGGCCAGGGATAGGAGTGATATCTTCTAGCCTATTCGCCTGAGTCTTTACAATTACTTTTCTAATTCATTGCCCTGCTCCAGGACCTTCAGTCAATTACATGTTCCAGTACCCTTCTCCTTACCTTATTCCCTGTCTTAAGCTATTCAGACTGCTATAAAAAAATTACCATATATTAGGTGATTTGTAAACAAGAGGTATTTATTTCTCACAGTTCTGGAAGCTGGGAAGTCCAAGTCAAGATGTCGGCAAATTAGGTATCTGGTAAGAGCCCACTTCCTGGTTCAAGGACAGCTGTGAGGGAGCTCTCTGGTGTCTCTTTTATAAGGCCACTAATCTCATTCATGAGGATGTCACCCTCATGACCTAATCACCTCCCAAAGGCCCCACCTCCTAATACCACCACATTAGGAATTAATGTTTTTTATGGTGATGTAAACATTCAGTCCATTGCATTCCCTTACCTGACTTCCTTTTGCATGTTCAACACATTTTAAGAAACACTTTTTTCATTGAAAAAGGACGCAATGAAATTAATAGACTAGTCCTATTATCATAGAACCCCCCAGCATAATAAACCATCTAATTCAATGTCCTTCCCAAATGAAGAATGTTGCCATACAATAGTATCAAATAATAGTTTCTCAAACTGTACTAGAACATTTCGTATGATGAGGAATTTCCTCCTTCCTCAGAGCCCGTTTTATCTTTAGACAGGGTTGACTTTTAGAAGGGCCTTTATTCTAACTTCAAGTTTATTAGCAGCACACCCTACAACTCAGCTAACTAGCCACTCTCATTCATTCAAGGTTAGCTCTCTGAAAAACACAAGGTAAACCTGTTTCTTCTCTTAATCCCCTTTACATATTAGGACATCAAACAACTGCCTCTTTGTTTCACCTATGATACACTGACTATTACATGGGTGTTTTCTACATTTGGAGAGGAAAGCAATTTCCAAATTGAGGTCAAAAACTTAAAGTGGTTTCTCAACTGACCCAAAACTCAATTGTTGTGTCTTAAACTAATCCAGTTACACAAACTCCCTGATTTAAACAATTTAGGGGTTTGCTACTTAACCATTCTATCGTCGATATCTACTATTACTCGTATTACCCAACGTCCAGTGAGGAGCCAGGATAGTCACCAGCTATTCTAACAGAGATAACTTAATATAATAAATCGTTAACAGGCCTGAGGCTGATACAGGAATGAAGGCAAAAAATGGAACACAAAGTCATCACAGAGGTAGCAATTGCAGGAAAAAACTACCACCTGCTGGGCTAGAGAAACAAACAGAGGAGAGTGGAATTAATTCAATGTAGAACTTTTGATGAGGGGCCTCTGGGTCAGTGCTAGCTCTCAGCTTAGGAGAGGGACCTTGAGGGACTGGAATTCAGAACTCTGAGTGGAGGGCACTAGCCCACGGATTTTGATGTTTCTGCAGAGATGTGGAAGAGTTCTAAAAGTATTGGAAAAACTGCAAACTGGATTCAGCCACGGCTACTGGAACAATCCATCACTCTAGGGGGAGGTCCTGAGGCTGGGAAGACACTGACGGCAACAGGAAGCCAATAGGAACAAAGAGGAAACAGCATGTCCTTTTTTCTTATTCTAGCCTCCCAACTTCCTTTAGCGTTCCACCCACAGAGTTGAACAGATAGCCAGTTGCCAAACCAGAAATGTGGCCTGCAGAGTCCCAGCCCAAGCATGACAAGGGTGGGCGTTAAAACGGAGACAATAGGTCAATAACTGGCACACTTATTTGACTGTGTTTCTAATTATTTGTGTAGATAGCTATTTCTTTAGCCTAAAATTTCCTCCTTGAGGGCAGGAAATATATTTGTATCTGTCCCATTTTCCAGCATAATATTTAATATACAGTTGCTATTGAATAAATGCATGGTTAGGGTATAATGGCCTTAGGTTTACCCATGTTAAATATCATTCATTTAGGTACACAATTGTTGTAGTTTGCCGAATTTTATTTTTTCTTCCCCAAATAATACTGTGTCTGTTGCTTATCATTCCCAGCTTTGGGGTCATCTGCAGATTTGATATGCATTACCTTTTATTATAAGTAATTGACGTGAAATATATTGTTAAACAGTCCTTCTCTAGCTTTAGAGTACATAAAGATCACCTAGAGAGCTAGTTAAATATAGATCCCTGGGCCGGACCCCAGAGGTCCTAACTGAGTAGGGCATGAGTAGGACTTGAGAATGTGTGTTACTGACTAGCTCAGAGGTATGAAGATGTCTCCCATCCAAGGTCCACATTTTTAGTTACAACTGTTTTAATAAAAGGTCAGAGTGTGGCAGTCTTTTAAAACTGCTTTACATTTTAATTCAATAAAACATTTATTGGACACATAGTATGTATAAATCACCCTGTTGGAAATTGTAAGAAATCCAACAATGACTTAGATATGGTTTCTCTTCCCAAGGAGTTTATAATTTAATAACTATAACACCTAGAAAGATTAAATAAGGACTAAAACATTATAAATAAAGTATTTGGGGACACAGAAAGGAAAATGACTGTCAGAAATAGTGACTTTTTTTTGTTTAAAATACTGCAGTTGACTTTGGTGATGAGTACCAGGTGCTGTATGGAAGTGTTGAATCACTAAATTGCACACCTGAAACTAATGTTATACTGTGTTAACTAGCTGGAATTTAAATAAAAACTTAAAAAAATACTGCAGTTGACTTTGGGAATTTGATTATAAATCATGTTTTACTCATTGTTATTTGTTCTTAATGGATGGATAATGTGATAAAAATGTGACAAGAATATCCCATTACAAATCAGTATTATCTGACTTCAAATAATTCCTTTGTACTCTATCTCCATCATTTAAGTCATTTTGGAGCCTAACCTTCACTTACATCCCTCTATTATTATATTCTCCACAACAGCATCTTTAAAAAAAAAAATCAAAATAGGGCAAGAAAATTTGGAATATACTTCGGAAAGGGGAGCAAAGGAAAAAAGTGCAGAAGTTAAAGATTTCTCTCTTTCTTCATGACTCCAAAATGACAGAATGTTATCACCAGAGTAATAGACATTTCCCACCTTCTGTATCTATAGATAACAGTCTCAGGACCACTGACCGTTAAATGTAGCTAAGTCTTTTGTTCAGAAAGAGGTCCACTGAAATGATGAGGATCAAGCAAGTCAAACCAATTTCCTCTCTAGTCCAGTACTGGGGGAAAACATCAGATTAAATCCAATGCCATTGGCTCATAGTTTTGGGCCCAGTTTCCCTAGATTCAAATTTTGGATCCCTTAATTTTTAGTTGCACCCTGAGTGAATGATTTAAATACTCGGTGCCTCAATTTTCTCAACTGTAAAATGGACATTAATGTGATATCTTTTTCACAGGATTGTTTTGAGGATTCAATGCATTGATTCAGGTGAAGCACTAAAAAGTATCTGGTGGATAATAAGCCCTCAACACATTATAGTTGTTATTATATTATCCTAAAGATGAATCAGTAAGATCATCTTCTTATACAGAGTGAAGTTGGTCAGTACCAAAAGATGTTATTTTTAGGCTAACTTTTTTTTTTGAATCTGTTATTTGTATGTTTTTGAAAATGAATGAAAAAAATATAATTAAAAAGTATTATGGTGTATTATTGAACCATTATGTTTATCTCCCATGTCTTTCTCTCTCTTGTGGAGAAAGGAGAAAGAAAATACCTTTAAGAATCATTTAAGTGGAAAGATATTTGGATAAATAATATGACAGGTTGTGAAAGTTTATAAAAATTTAAAGAAACATAAATAATACAGGAAGAGCTCTGGTTTTATTTCAGTTTGAAATCATATGTAATATGATAACAATTTGTACATTATAGGACAAGCATTCAAATTTTCATTATGTGCTTGTATTGTATCTTTAATCTTTTGTCATTATTTGTTAAAATACTAAAAAGCATTGAACAAGGCCCATATAATGATGTCAAATCTTTCCACGTGATGATGAATTGTGATTGAAAGAAACATAGTAAAATTGACACCTAGTACTTAGCAACACTCAATTTGGTAATTCTAAAGCAAGTTGACAAGTTATAGTCATCTGAGTTCAGTTCAGACCACTATACAGTGACTTAGACTTAATATTTGTCTTAAAAATGAGTGCATATTTGGTGACCGTGTTGGCAAAGCTATCTCCTTGACTTCTTCACCAAAATAGAGTTATCTCACAAAAAACAGTGTCTGAGAACTTACTGTTATAGTCGGTTACTATATTCCCTTTCTCACTAGGTAATTTTGAAGGGTAATATTTAGAATATTTACGTGCATGTGTGTATGTCTGCACATGATATATACATATTTACCTATCCTGATATCCTGCTTCTTCTAGATATCCAGACACTTTGACACGTGAGAATGTTCTCCATTCTTTTCATTTGTGGCACCTGATGCCAAACTGCAGAAGTGCACTGTCCGATCTTGTGGTAGAGGGAGGAAGAACTTGGGTATAACAGGATCTGTTTCAGTTGATACTTCTCAACTTTGATTGCACACTAGAATCTCCTGGGGAATAGAGGAGCTCAGACTTTTTTTTTTTTTTTAATCTTCCCAGGTGATTGTAAAGTACAGCCAAGTTCTCAGACAAAAATTAGTTTAAAATTAACAACGAGGCATTTTATCTTATCATTGTGTTCCTTCTACTTTCTCATTCAATCCTTTTTATCGGGATCCTATCAATCTCTGAGTAAGATGCTCATTATAGTGATGACAAAAAAAATTTCCCTTTTATCCTGTAAATGCGAACATACTTGGGGAATGTCTTCTCAAGTCAAAGGAATGAATAATTGCTTGTGCCAACTATATATAAGGCACCATGCTAGCTGTCACTAGAAATACACAGATGAATTCAATATAGCATTTGCAATGAAAGAGCTTGAAATTTGTAGAAAGAGACAACCACATGTATGAAGTTCTCATATTACAAACGATTTAATGTGGTTTTCTCAAAACAGGCTGCACATTTAAATCACCTGGAGAATTAAAAAAAAACAAATACTGATGGTGAGGGGCACCTGGGCGGCGCAGTCAGTTTGGAGCCTGCCTTTGTCTCAGGTCATGGTCCTGGGGTCCTGGAATCAAGCCCCGCGTCAGGCTCCTTGCTCAGCCAGGAGCCTGCTTCTCCTTCTGCCTCTGCCTCCCTCTCCCTGCTTGTGCTCTCTCTCTCTGTCAAATAAATAAAATCTTTAAAAAAAAAATTCTGATGGTCAGCCCCAACCTCAGAAATGATGATATGAAATCTGGGCTGCATCAGAATTTGGGTGAGCAATTCTCCAGCATTCACCGCCATAAAGCAAAGTGCCATAACAATCGGAAAGGAAAGTTTTTTTGAGGCAGAGGTTAATGAGAGCTATTCATCATGAACTTCCTATATGCTAGAATCTCTACATGTATTATTAATTCATTCAGTCATCACATTAACCCTTGAAATGGCTGTTACAATGATTTATTTTTTTTTTACAAGTGAATAAACTGAGTCACAGAAAAATTAAGTAAATTTCCCAAGGCCAAGTAGGTGGGGGAGCCCAAACTAGAACCCAGGGAGTCGGACTTAAAGGCTTTCTCTCCCACATATTATGCTATTCTTCCCAAGGGGAATTTAGGGAGTAAATGAATGAAAATACATTGTAGGAAAATAGAATGGAGTAGTGTTTACAGGTAAGAGCTCTGGAGCTGGTCATGCCTGTTTGAATCCTGACTCTATCACTAACTAGCCAAGCTCCCTAGCTTCTTCAAGCCTCCCTTCCTTGTATACACCATCGCAATAATCAGAGCACTTGTTTGCAGAGTTGTTGTTGTGAGGACAAAATGAGTTACTACATTGATATTAGGAGTCGTAATTGTTGTTTTGAGGGAAAGAACAACGACTAGGGAAACTGAAATGCCTGGTTGTGGAACAGTGAGGAATCTAGTGCACTAGTTTATGGGAAGCAGAGTGGCCTACAGCTAGCATGACCTTAATTCTCAGTTTCCATCCATTGCCCTGCTGTAATAATTGACAGCACCTGCTTTACTCTTACATGTGTCCTGGTTTGGACAATAAAGAGAATATATACCATAGTTATATCAGGTTGTAACAGCCCAGGGCAGAGGTTTACAGGTAGAACCACGCAGAAGGACTTTGAGTCGGGAAGTACTATAATCAGAAAAAAATAAGGTCTGTGCTTTATGGAGATAACTCAGGCAGCAGTGTGTCATACAGATTGCAAATTATAAAATTTGGTAATTTCTAAATGCAAAGTGGTATAAACATGTGCTTTGAAAGATAGAGAGGGCACTGGGGACATAAATCAAGGGGATGAGGGTTGAAAATGGGATGTACCCTAGCGAGACTGAATCTATAATCTTTGAAGTCAGGGATCAAGCCAGGAATGGTTTCATTATTAAGGCCATGTGTGGCCTGAAACATTCAAAAAGATCAGGCCTCAATAAATTTGGCCAAATTGCCAGTGGTGTGTGGGTTTGGATTTTTCTCACTGCAGGAAATAGCAATTCAGGACAGACTAGAAAACACAGTGTTATATCTCAGGCTTTATGGACCCTGGCCTGGAATCAGGGACTAGGTGAGCAAGCTCGCCCGTGTGATACTAAAGGAAGAGGGAAAAGAATTAAGAAAGAGGGGTAGTTGCTGTCAGATCTCATAACCAGTAACTGCCATTCATTTGAAAGAGCAGGAGAGTGACTCATGAAAGGCAGTAAATTCGTCATTGTTTTCCTTACCTTGATTTTCACGTGGATAAGATTTCTCAACCCAAGATCATTTTAAAAGCATATATCACTCTCATATAACATTCCAGAAACATGGCAAATAACAAGTGTGACTGTGAAGTGAACCTACGACTGGAAACTGAAGCCAGAATTTCTGCATTCCTTGCAAGTACCCATGGTTCCTTTAATTATACTCGGGGCTTGTAAACAGGAAAGTGTTTCACAGATGTAGAAAATCCAAGAAGTAAGCCAAAAAAATAAAATAAATATATGGTCTGGCAAAACCAAACTAGATTAAAGCAACATGATTTACCGAGAGAAGAATATTTTGGAGAAATAGTAGCAACAATGGAATCATATGCAAAATGTTACTTACTAGAAAAGGTTTTGTGACTGAGGGAGGTTGTCAATTTTGATAAATATAACAAAAATATAGGAAATAAAATGAGGGGAAAGTTTTACATTTAAAAGTTACAACTTTAAGCAGGCCAAAAAAAAAAAAAAAAAGCTATCTACTTATCATCACATTTCCAAACTTTCCTTTGAGGGAGAGATTGAAGCAGAGAGAAGGAGAGAGAGAAGCATCCTAGAGTCCGTTAGTTTTGTGGTGATTACTGGAAATATTTTTATAATCTCTCCAATATATTTCTATTGTTAAATATCTCCTTTTTGTTTTACTGATTCATGTTTGCTTAATTCTAAGGTTTTACAGACTCTTTGGTATTGCTTTGCTTTTATTCAGATTTGCATCTATGTAACATTAAGAAATCTTTAATAATATGAATTTCATATAATTTCGCAGTGAACCAGACCAGCAATTTAAGAGGAAATTTTCAGAGAAAGTACAATTGTGTTCAAAAACATCGCAATGTACTTTTTTCCCCGCAGCATCTAGAAGGCACACACGAAGTTGACTGAGGCCATGAGACATGAAGTATTTCAGTCCAAGCTATCATTCCACAAGAGTAAGAATTTGTTCCATTTATTAGCAACGAACATGTGGCTTATCACTTGACTCATTAGCACACTTCTGTGAATACAGCAAGCTCGTAATTTCCCAGAATTCCTCTCACCTCTCACTCTCCCTGGCAGAAAGTCGCTGTGGTGACATCTGTTTCTTGTAGAGCTATCAAGAACGATAAGCAGCTTCTTGTGTTGCGTAAGTCGTGGGTTTTTTCCCCCATATTCCCCAACAGCTAATATGCTCCTTTTCTGCCATATGGAAAAAATAAATACCAGAACCTAAAATATCAGAGTAGAAGAGAAAGAAGAATGAAAGTCTTTGAACACTGACCATGGAGGAAATACTTATGGAGTATGTTCAAAGGTGCTTGACTTTTTTGTTATTGTTATTAAATTAGTGTCCACATCAAAAATACGTTGGCTAGCAAAAATTTTCCTTTATGTCACTCTTTTCAAAAATTCAAATGGGCACAAACTGTTAAAACCATACCTCATTTCCCGTTATTTATCGCTTTGTAACAAAACACCCCAAAACTTAGTGGCTTGAAATTACATTTTGCTAAGCTAATGATTCTGCGGCTTGACTGAGCGCAGTGGTGTGATCTCAACTATAGTCCCTCACACAATCACAGTGAGATATTGGCTAGAGATACAATCATCTGTAAACTGGGCTTGACTAGATAATCATGATGGCTCACTCGTGTGGCTAGCAGTTGATGAAGGTTGTGGGTGGGAGCTCAGCTGGAACTGTAAACACTTAGACCCACCCACCTCTCCATGTGACTTGGGTTTCTCATGCCTGGTAGCTTGTTTTTCAAGATAGAATGTCCAGAGGGCAGTGTCCCATGATACTCAGACAATAAGTGACAAAATTTCTTATGACCCAGATTCAGAAGTCATGTGGTATCACTCCTGTCATAGTCTACTATTCAAAAAATAAGTCACAATGTCAGCTTAATTTTCAAGAGGAAGGGACCACACAAGGGCCTAAATACCAGGAAGCATGTCTCATTGGGGGCCCTTTGAAAATAAGTTACCAGACCTCAAATTAAACGTTATATGGAAATCCAGAGAGAAACTCGATGTGAAAAACACTTGAATTTACAGAATTTATAGATTCAGGGCCCAATTTGATATAGAATGTCTAATTTATTCAGCGCATCTAAGATTATTGTATGTAATATTGAACTACAATGAGTTTCATCTTAATCATCACATGTTAACAAAAATGCTTGTAAATCAGTTTTCACATTACTCCCATTACTGCGGTATTTGAATTTTAGGTAAAAATTTTCCTTCTTTTTTAGTAACGATCATTTCAAATAATGATGGCTAGCATTTATTAAGCATTCACAATGTTCCAGAAATTGTCAATCCTAAAAAAGCCTATAAGATAAATACTATTATTTTATTATCCCAACTTTATAAACATATCAATAGAGAAGCTTTGGAGATTAAGAATTTGCTAGGAATCATATAGCTGTTGAGTGGCAAAGCTCCAACTTGACCCTAGGGAATATGAATCCCGAGTTGACACTCTTAAATATAAGAGTTGCTGCAAAATCCTGTACTTAGCCGCAGTATCTCAGTAACTAGTAATGAGGTCATGTTATCCTGCAATGGAATCTAGGGCAGGGTTTTAAGTAGTGTCAATTTCCTCCAGGCCAAGACCACCAGGGACACACCTATATCTCAACAAGCTGGGTATGTTAACACACTGCAGTGTGGAAGAACACTTAACATGGAAACCTGGGGGGTCTCTGTAAGAGAGTTTTAGAAATAGCCCTAGTGTTTGGGCTTTGGCTGGGTGACTTTGAGGAGGGCTTACGGAAGTGGGGATTTGTTCTAGATCTGATGCTGCCAGAAAGCAGGAGCAAATCTATAATTGGGAAAATCAAAAAATCCTATCTATAAGAAGGACAGATTAGAGTGATGATAAAGTTGTAATTGACAAAGAAGTAACAGTCACTCAAGTTAGTCAGGAGAGAGAGACGCTTGGTATTTTGTGGTTTGCACAATGACCTCGTTTTTGTTGGCATTTAGACAAAATTATGAAATGGTCTTGTTTTTGTCTCACTTTATCATGGTTTCAGAGTGAGCTTGTCTCATGTTGGTGTGCTGTGAGATTTGTTTATGTCCAAAAGGAGAACAACATGGTCTAGCTTAAGGGCCAGGTCAGTCTCTAAGAACACTGAGGGCTTGCTGTGAGTGTCAGACTCGTTCCTAGACGTCAGGGACTGCTTTTATTATTTCTTAGTAGGGAGACTTTTTGAGTGAATATCGTGTGTCCTGTTTATTTTAGCACATTATTATTTTCCTATAAATTTGAAGGTGCTGAATCAACTAAACAAAAATACTGTACATTTGCAACTTTTAATTCTTAAGTGATATTATTAATAAAAATATTTTATTAAAGATCATTTTATTTTTAACTCTCAAAATTCAATATGCATTAGATTTTTAAATGTGTTATCATTATATTTTGGAGGAAACCTTTTCCCCAAAAGAACAAATAACTAAATTTTTAATGAGATGAAGGTGGAAATGTTTGCTGTATTGGTGGGCTGATTTTATGTTAATCAGGCATATGTTTTAATATTTATGTTAAGGTGTTACTTTTAATTAACTGCTTTTGGAATTATTTCCTATAAGATTTACACTAAAATACCAGAGATTTTGAACCCAGATATACTGAAAAGTCATCATGACATGTAAAATTCACAGGAATTCTGTTTTATGCTAATTGTTGGTAATATACTGTAACCAAATAAAGACTTTTTATCCCACTTGGCCATCTTGGCTGACTGGGTTAAAAGCCATTAAACTTTAAGAGGCAAGGTTTAGAAAATCAGATTGGACACCATTCAGCAGTTGCTAGAATTCACTATTCAGGCTAAAGAGCATTACAAGGTAGAAAAAAACAAGAGAAAAGAAAAGAACAGAAAAGGAAGACAACTGTTCTTCATCCCTCAAGTATGCTAGGTTTCATTTCTTTGACCACATATTCCTGTTTATACTTCAAGATTCAGCTCAGTTCTCAACTCCATTGCTTGACATAAGATTCCTGTTCTTAATGACCGTAAAATCCTGTTCACAGTTCTATGATTTTTGTCTGTCTCCCCCACGAGACATGGACACTTCAAGGATGAGGTCGTTCATCTGCTTACCTCAGTGCCTAACACAGTGTCTGCCATTTGGTGGGTGTGCAAAAAAAAAAAAAAAAAAAAAAAAAAGANAGCGTCTGCCTTCGGCTCAGGGCGTGATCCCGGCGTTATGGGATCGAGCCCCACATCAGGCTCCTCCACTATGAGCCTGCTTCTTCCTCTCCCACTCCCCCTGCTTGTGTTCCCTCTCTCACTGGCGGTCTCTCTCTCTGTCAAATAAATAAATAAAATCTTAAAAAAAATTTTTTTTCTTTCTCATAATTAAAAAGGTTGTTATACTATAGTAAATGAAATTGTACCTACTTCCCTGAAAGCTTCAATAAACTTTACTTTAAAGATAAAGTGATTTTCTAACTTATGTATGATCTAAACTTATTAATCCTTTTGAAATTGTGTCTTTTTTTTGCCTGTACCCAGAAGACAAGATGTTTTCTAAAGACTGTTTTATTGTTTTGTTTTTGGAATTTGTTTTAGAAAATGCAAAACAGGTGTGGATCATCTGTAGTCATTTAAAGAAACTTACGAATACATTTTTGAATGTATATTTTAGAAAACACATGCAAAGTTAGTTTAATTTCCAATGCAAATAAAACAAATATTGATATTTATAAATACCACATTAAACGTCTTTTAAATTAATATCATAACTTCAAAAGAATAAACTCCAGTGTCTAGAGTGTTAAGAGAACAAAAAAAGCAAACTTGTTAATTCACACATATTTATAGCCAGATATGCTCATTAAATAATGTTGCCATAGACTGTTATTCAGGACAAATACATAATATTTCTTTTGAAATCAGATTTTACCCAAAAAAATTGTTCTATTAATTAGTAGGTGACAATTATGGCATTTACTTTGTTTTGTTGATTCTTCCCATTGTTAAATTTAACATTGTCAAACTAAAAAAACCCACCACGAACAACAAATACTGCCAAGAATTCAAGTTGCACCAATAAATAATAATTCCATAAATTATAATAGTACACGGATGAATTTTTGCATCTCTTACTCACAATCCCATTGAAGGTTGTGTGTGAAGAATATTTTGTTGCTCCGTGAGTATCTTGAGAGGAATGTATGGAGAATATATTCAAGAAAGAGTCATTTTTCTTATTAAAAAAGAAACTTAGAAATATTTTACTCATGCTTCCTGATAAATGTATTGGAATTGTTTCCATCATGATTTAATTAATTAATTAACTAATCAAACCAAATGTAGCCAACTCAATGAAATACAATTTAATTCATAATTCAATTTAGAAGGCAGAGGAAATAGTTCTTCAATTTCTTAAGTCATTTAAAATTAATTTCCATAATAACGTAACAACTTTAGCAACTTAATAATTAGCAAAGTTAATAGTCAATTATATAAGTAATACTAAAATGAAATTCAAAGGTTATATAATGAACCATAGAAAATTTTAAAATATAATTTCCCCTATATTTCTGAGGGGAAACAAAGTCCTAAAATAAAGGTTATAAATACATATTCTTAACTTTGTCCATGTTTTCCAGCTCTTTAACATCTCAGTTAGAAAAGCAGGTATTGTAGTAAATACATTTTTCTATTAAAAATACATATGAGACACATAGTAAGTCATTTGCAAATATTTTATGCCATTATAAAAGTGGAATACTTCACTGCTAATAGAGATCTCGTGGAATACCCACAATATACTCAAACCCTGAAAGGTGGAAATAATTTTTCTTATATTAAAGACCATCATCTTATCAGAAATTCCCATTGTTAAGCATGTGAATACTTGAAGATTTTTATCTTGTTTGTAAGAAATACTCTATAACAAATGACAGTTCATAGACAAAACTTAAGGGTAATTTACCAAATACTAGATGAGATTTGGGATCTAAGGTATGTTGCTGGTGATGATTGGAAGGATTAGAATGACTGTAACTGGCCTCTAGATCCTAGTGACTCACCTTTATTAAGTATTTTGTATATGGCAGATAGATGTGCTATGTTAACAACTTAGATTCAGAGAAGTTAAGTAACATGCACAAGGTCACAGAACTAGGAAGTTGCAGAGTCAGGATTTAAATCCAGGCAGACTGGGGGGCCTGGGTAGCACAGTCGTTAAGCATTGGCCTTCCGCTCAGGGAGTGATCCCGGTGTTCTGGGATTGAGTCCCACATCAGGCTCCTCCGCTGGGACCCTGCTTCTTCCTCTCCCACTCCCCCTGCTTGGGTTCCCTCTCTAGCTGGCTGTCTCTCTGTCAAGTAAATAAATAAAATCTTTAAAATAAATAAATAAATAAATAAATAAATCAATCAATCAATCAATCCAGGCAGACTGTCTTTTGTACACATATGCTGAATCTCTACACTGTACTGTCCCCCCTTAGAACATCAGGTAGTTCTCCTTTTATAGATGAGAGAGCCGAGGACCACTGGGTTAAAATAACTGGTANCCAGGCAGACTGTCTTTTGTACACATATGCTGAATCTCTACACTGTACTGTCCGCCCTTAGAACATCAGGTAGTTCTCCTTTTATAGATGAGAGAGCCGAGGACCACTGGGTTAAAATAACTGGTACAAAGTCACACAGTACCTCTTTGTTGAGGTAGAACAANACAAAGTCACACAGTACCTCTTTGTTGAGGTAGAACAAAGCCCAGATAGTTTACTCTAAGTTCCCCAATTTTTCACTACGACAAACTGTTTTCCACTTCCCCAGGAGCCCTAATTTCTCTCAATATCGTAGATTTCTACTTCTCTTGTCCTACCCACCCCCTTCTAAGATCTTTGCCTTTTTTCAAGGGCCAACCTACTTGCTTCATCTGTGGCCAGCCTCATAGAACATTCTAGATCAACGTGGACTTTGTTTTAGGCCATTTGAGCAAAGTGAAAAGACCCTGAACTAGGCCAACAAGGTAAGAGAGTTGCATTTTTAAACTAGCAAAGGGATCTGAGGAGAGACAGATAATGAGGAGAATGAGAAATCTCAAAACCATGAAATACAAGAGTGGAGGAAATTAATCTGCCAGAGAGAGTCCTTGGAAAAGAGGGACTTTCCAGTTCTCAGTATTTGGAGAGTAATGCGCTGGCATCTTCTCACTGGACCCTTCCAGTTCCACTCTCCCCTCATATTCACCTTGTGTCCTGGGATGCTTACCTGTACAGATTGCATTGACAGGTTCTCTTTCCTCTGGCAATAGAAGTCACCAGCAGGATGAAAGAGTATGAGGCCAGGTGTGTACTCCCAGTCCCCTTCTTGCTGGGTCATTGTGGCTTGGCTATGAAATACTTCCAAAGACTCCCTCCAACCGGTCTGCTCTCTCCTTTTGCG
Source organism: Ailuropoda melanoleuca (assembly GCF_002007445.2). Lineage (NCBI taxonomy): Eukaryota > Metazoa > Chordata > Mammalia > Carnivora > Ursidae > Ailuropoda > Ailuropoda melanoleuca. The sequence goes on from NC_048218.1 coordinate 37,653,418, forward strand.
ATCATCCCTGAGTTCCTTCCCTGAGAACTAACCTCTGTCCCTTCCGCTTCAAACCCAGCAGGTTTGACGGTTCCGTCGTGCTGCTGGCTCTGGTGTACACATGGTCCGAGCAATTTCCCCAGTCCCTGACTGATACGGGAGGTCTGAAAGACGGGGGAGAATGAATTAATAAAATCTCATTGGCAATAAGTAAAGAATACAAGGAGACATATTTCAACGAAATATTATTAGGAAGGATTTTCTGAAGAATGCCAATGTGGTGTGTGGCCTGAGAAAATAATCATCTTCATCATTTGAAGATAAAAGTCAGGCAATGAGACCATTTGATACAGTAGGGACTCCTGGGAGGAGGCCCTAAACTCCCAAGAAATCAAGTCAAAATTCAATTTGTGGTTGTGGAAAGTGTACAAAGTGCCTTCAGAGCATTACCATTTCATAGCTACTCATTTAAAAAAAAGCAGTTTTGTACTCCAGTTTACCCAGTCTTTGTATATTATTTTTTGAAAAGAAAGTCCAAATATAAATAAAACTAGGAATATACATTTCGTCTGCTTATTATATATTAAGAACTTTACTAAATAGTCTTTTTTTTAACCTCAGGTTTAATTATACAGCATACTAGGCAACCTGTTTGGGTATAAAGTTCTAAGTTTTGACAAATATATATAGCCATGTTGCCACAACTAAAATTAAGGTATAGAATATTTCCATCACACCGAAAAATTCCTTTGTGCCTATTTGTAATCAACTCTCTCCCCCAAACCCTAGTCCTAAACCCTGGCAAGCAGCGATCTGATTTCTGTGCCTACCCATTTTTACTTTTCTAGCATTTCACATGAAGGGAATTGCAACATATGTAATCTCTTCTGTCTGAATTCTTTGCTTTAGCATAACAGTTTTGAGTGTCATCCGTATCAGTCCATTTGTCAGTAGCCTATTCCTTTCACTGATGAGCACTATTGTATTATACCATAATTTCTCTATTCTATTTGCCAGTTGATTCACTTTTGGGCTATTTCCAGTTTTAAATGATCGTGAATAAAGCACTTATTCAGGTAAGGTTTTTGTGTTGACTCATTTCTCTTGGATAAATACATAAAAATGAGATCATTAGGTCATACGGTAAGTGTGTGTTAGGAACTTATCAAACTGTTTTTCTTGTGCTAAGTGTTTGGAAGTATAATTTCATTTAATCCTTAGAATCCTAAATCCTTATTTTCTCATTTAAATCTTAGAAAAGAGGAGCTCCTGGGTGGCTCAGTCAGTTAAGCGTCTGCCTTTGGCTCAGTTTATGATCCCAGGGTCCTGGGATCGGCTCTGGCATCGGGCTCCCTGCTCCGTGAGGACCCTGCTTTTCTCTCTCCCTGTGACCCCCACGACTTGTATTCTTTCTCTCTCTCTCAAATAAATAAATAAATAAAATCTTTTTAAAAAATGAATCTTAGAGAAGAATCATATTTCCTTTCATTTTATGGATAAGAAAACTGAGGCTTAGAGAGATTAAGTGACTTGTACAGCTTACTAGACTTGTGTGTCTAGTAAACTGTAAGGTCAGGATTAGGACCCAGACACTGTAGCTCATGCATAGAAAATATGACTACAGTGAGTAGCTGGTTATCAAACAAATATCGTAGTGTGCATCTATTATGCACCAGTCACTGGTCCAGGTCTTGAAAATTTAAGAGTTAAAATAAAAATTGACAAAAAATATCTGCCTTCAGCAATACTGCACTGAATCTTCGGACCCAGTAGAGAGTTAGGTGCCAAACTGCTTAACTAAAAATATACCATCTTAGAAGTACAGAAAAAACATCGCTTTAAAGTCTGGTGGTAGATGATGGCCTAGCCTGGAAGTAATAATAGTACTTAGAAGTCAGACTCCCTAATTCTAAATCCAGGCTCCACTCTTTGCTGGGAGGGCAAACTTCGTCAGGCTACATAACCTCTCTAGTCCCTAGTTTCTTCATTTATAAAATAGAGATAGGCATTTGTATTTGGATTAAATGAGTTAACATGATGCGGCATTTAGAACAGTGTCTGGCACATAGTAAGAGCTCAATAAATGTTAGCTATTAACATTATCGGGGACATATTGTCAATTCCAGTCCAATTCTCAAGTTGGCCTCTTGCCTGAAATTCATTTAAGTTCAGTAAAATCTCTGTCTGTGAATGTGTTTATTTATTTTCTTCCTTGTTCCAGCAGAGTTTAAGATGGCATCTGTCAATATTAGAGAGATGAAGCTTACCTGAAGATAACAAATGATGACATTTGGATTTTCTTTCAACTTTGGAGTTCTAAGAGTCAGCCTCATAGAAGCGAATTAATCAACAGGCACTTCATACGTAATAACATAGCCAGTAAAATATCCCACCTATGTTTATCAGCCTTTATGCCCATGCAAAATTACCAAGTCCCCTGCAATAGCAATCCATTTCTTTAGTCCTGGCTTACAAAATAAGAAAGGCATGGACAGTTAGGATATGTCAATAACAAGCTTAGTGTTAAAGACAGAATTGGAATTAAATATTGATAACATGTTTGTCTCCTTTGTACATGCCAAACCAGACTGACCTCACACACACACGCACACACACACACACATATATAACATATATATATATATATATATATATATACATGTTCCTATATATGTGTACATCTACGTATATGCGTATTATATGTAATATATGTAATATACACATATATAGATAAAATAACATACCTGCATTAAGAAAGGGAGCTCTGCATTTGAATTAATTTTCTCTTCCAATCTTAGCATTTTGGACTTCTTATAACTCCCAATATGTTACAGAACAACTACATTGAAATTTCTTAGCCTTTTTGTTGTTACTAATATGAATCAGGGATAGGAAGGAAAAATAGGAAACCTCTAAATTTACTCTAGAAAGGTAAAGAGCAAAATTCACAAGCTTAAATTTTATATTCTGTCTAATACTTAATAATATATCTTTTGGGAATTATTTTTGTCGTTTTGAGGCAAATTTTGATAGTTATCCAGGGTATTTATGTAGTGTTAGATAAATCCATTTTGTCAAGGCATACACACACAAAAACCCTAAAATATTTAAAAGAAGAATTCAATAAGCCACTTGAATGAAACCATTACAAATGTGAATTATGCATGTGAAATAGGCTCAGATTCTTTTCAGTGAATTTCTCGTCATTTGGATTCACCTGATGTTTGAGCCTATAGGGTCTTGAAGAAAACCTAGCTTGGAGTGAAATATAGGAAGGCAGAACTAAGCAGGCAAAGCCAAGTGATGAGAGCTGTNACCTATATACACATACATATATATATAAATATATATATATACATGTTCCTATATATGTGTACATCTACGTATATGCGTATTATATGTAATATATGTAATATACACATATATAGATAAAATAACATACCTGCATTAAGAAAGGGAGCTCTGCATTTGAATTAATTTTCTCTTCCAATCTTAGCATTTTGGACTTCTTATAACTCCCAATATGTTACAGAACAACTACATTGAAATTTCTTAGCCTTTTTGTTGTTACTAATATGAATCAGGGATAGGAAGGAAAAATAGGAAACCTCTAAATTTACTCTAGAAAGGTAAAGAGCAAAATTCACAAGCTTAAATTTTATATTCTGTCTAATACTTAATAATATATCTTTTGGGAATTATTTTTGTCGTTTTGAGGCAAATTTTGATAGTTATCCAGGGTATTTATGTAGTGTTAGATAAATCCATTTTGTCAAGGCATACACACACAAAAACCCTAAAATATTTAAAAGAAGAATTCAATAAGCCACTTGAATGAAACCATTACAAATGTGAATTATGCATGTGAAATAGGCTCAGATTCTTTTCAGTGAATTTCTCGTCATTTGGATTCACCTGATGTTTGAGCCTATAGGGTCTTGAAGAAAACCTAGCTTGGAGTGAAATATAGGAAGGCAGAACTAAGCAGGCAAAGCCAAGTGATGAGAGCTGTCACTAGATCCACCATGGGATAAAATTGGCAGGTTTTGCTTGGCTATGACCACAGGTGGAACATAATTTTGACGGCTTTATCTACAATTCTCTTGAGCATTTTTTTCCACATCATGGAAATCTGGTTCAACTCAGTCTGACAGATGGATATCCGATTTGTTGAAATGTGGGAGCCCCTGTAATTCAGGACTGAAAGAGACATGGCCACCAGTCTTCCTGGAAACAGAAATACAAAGTCAGTAAGTTGTGACACAGGGACATCTGTTGCGTGGTTTCCTCTTCCTATCCCCAGGCATGCACTGTGCAAACCATAATATATGCATTGCCCCCTGCAGATAATCCCGTTAAACTGGAGAGGTTTAAATAAGAACAGAAGAACCAGATGAGTTGTAGAAATAAATTCTGGATTTACTTCATTGCATTTCAGATTTTTCTATGTAACACATACAGTGTGACTTAGCTCTCTGCAGGTTCATTGTCACTTAGATAAAATGGTGCCTTGGTTCTGTTCCCCAAGATCAACTAGAAGAGTTGACGTTCATGAAGATATTAGTTGAAAGTTACTTTTGAGATTACATGGTGTTGTTATTCAGAATTCGAATTTTATTCAGACTTTGAAAATGGGAATGTTCAGTCCTGAATATCACAAAATGCTTGAGTTCTTCTCCTTTCCTATTGTTCCTTTCTTTGTAAATTGCATTATCACTTTATGCATTTGGAAATGCCAGAACTAAAAAGGTTGATTAGAAAGATAAAATGGCCTCTTGGATAAGATTGTCTTCCAAGAAATTTCATTTTCATTTTTCAAACAAATTGGCTGTATTTTTGACTGGCAATCCATACCGATATGTGTATCGGCTTCTCAGGTTTTTGTTTTGTTTTATTTGTTTTCTTCTCACCAGTGTGGTCATATATGATCCCACAGGAAAAAACAAACAAAAAATATTTAAAAACCCAAACAAACAAAAACTCTGTGTTCAGTTATTATTGAAAGGCTGATAGTGCCCTGGCAGTAATGTGCTCTCTGCCTGGAATGTTCTTGCTCCTACACAGCCCCAAGGCTTGGTTCCACTTTTGATTCAAGTTTCTGCTCAGAAGTTACTTTATTAGAGATTTTCTTGCTACACCCACTCTGTCTCATTTTCTGACTCCCTGCTCTCTTTTTCTTCATAACATTTATTTGTGTATTGTCTTTCTCCCCTTCTGGAACATAAACTGCATCAGAGTGGAGATACTTCATGTTTGTTTGGTTTTTTTTTTTCGTTTGTTTTTTTGCTGTTGTATACCAGTACCTACAACAGTGCCTGACATACAATATTCTTTCGATATATATTTGTTGAATTAATGAAGACGGATCGGCCTCAGGCAAAACAAATAAGTAAACCGGGTACCTTCCCAAACTTCCTGGTATATACTCCTCCCCTGGTAACTTCTCTGCTCTCATTTTCTCATACTCCATTTTCAATCAGATCAAGAAGGGTTCTAACATCTGTCCTGGTTTTCAATTTGTCCTGCTCTTTTTTTTTTTAAGATTTTATTTATTTATTTGACCGAGAGAGACAGCCAGCGAGAGAGGAAACACAAGCAGGGGGAGTGGGAGAGGAAGAAGCAGGCTCATAGTGGAGGAGCCTGATGTGGGGCTCGATCCCAGAACGCTGGGATCACGCCCTGAGCTGAAGGTAGACACTTAACGACTGCACCACCCAGGTGCCCCTCAATTTGTCCTGTTCTATCTCTGCCTCTATATGGGGGAGGTTAAACTCAGGGCAGGGCTGGATGCATTTGCTGTGTAACTATTATAGGACATAAATTTTAGGGAAATGGCTTTGTCATAATCCATGCTATTTTCTTGGCTTACATTCCAACCTGGAAAAATCTTCTGAAGAGATTCCTGATAGTTTTTGTACTTGAAAAAATAGCTTTGTCCACGTTTTGAATAGTTTTGTACTTTCATTTCTTCATAGTTGTCGTACGTGAACACTCGTCAAAGGTGGAATAGTTCGAATAGAGATCCTCTTCCTCCTTTCCACCAGGATTACCTCTCTTTTCATGGATATAGTCACCCCCTGATTTTCCAGTACTTTTGAACTTCATTTTATTTGATATTTAAAAATATTTAGAAATATGAAACTTAAATTCATGGCGGGCTTGCTGAATCCCTAAGTCAATCCCTATTTCTCTGGTATTTTTCTATCAGTGGCTATGACTCCATATTAAAAATGGAGCTGCCTACACTTAAGAGGGTGCAGGTGTCAAGTTGCTTGCTGAGACCTTTCAACAAAAACTTACTCAATCTAGCTCCCGACTACCTGCTTGTCAATGGCCAGATTAGAAAATCTCTCTGCTCCAGATAGCAGTAAAAAAACATGGGGGAGAAACTTACTGGGAGATACAATAGACATCTGCTGATGAAACCTTTGGGAATATTGTCCCAAATGTGAGTGTGTTTGCAGTTCCCTCTTGCCTATCCTCCATGGTAGGCAACAAAGGAAGCCTCAAGGACCTGGAGAGGAGGCGTCTCTTGTCAAGAGAAAAGTATATGGATTTGAATATCAGGACATTTTGGTAGTGAGAAAGTTCTGCAGTTAGAAATAAGAGGGTAGAGTTTCAGGGTTAAGCCAGAACTGGAAACACAAATGTACATATTTTCTTAGTATCCTGAAAGCATTCTGTAGGTCAGAAGTATACACATGGGATTCTGTTTTTCTTTCTTTAAAAAACAAACAAACAAACAAACAAATAAACAAAAAACCCAAATACTTTAGCAACCTAATTTTTTTTTGGTTCTCAGAATAATTCTACTATTAAATCTATTATTGTTAAGTAAAACTTTCTTTTTGCGGAACTATGTGTACCTAACCTCAATATTATTAATTTAATTTGCTGTGGAAAACCACTCAGTAGATTTTATTGCAATAAAATCTGTTCTATAAGGCCAGGAATCTTTGCCTTTTCTTCACTTCAGACATAAGCCAAATTCACATCTCCTTAGGTAAGTTTAAATGCTGAAGTTTGATCAATCAAAGATAGATTACTTCACATTGGTAACATTTAAATATATTGCAAGGAGTGGGGTAGAGAAACATTAATTTTTTTTCATAATTCTTCCACAAGCAAATGCTTAGGAAACCAAGGGGCCCTCTAACCAAAACACACCTAAATTTCACTTTAGAAAGAAGCACAATCTCCTAGTAACCAGAAAGCAACAAAATTTGCTCCAAAAGTTGAAGTAAGATAATAAGCTAATAACAACAAAAATATCATCATCAGTGAAAAGAACTGAAATGTTTGCGGATCTAACCCCTTTTGAGCTGCTAACCCTCCCCTTCCCCCATGCCAGGAAACCTGTAGGTAGGATGCGAGGCCCCATCTAGACTTTAATAAACATATCTAGACATCTGTTGATTTCTTCTATTGCCTACCTTACTTTCAAAGAAGAATTAGAAATACCAATCATTCTTTTTTTAATTAGATGAAATGAAAAGAAAAAAAAAATGAGGATAGAAAAAAATGAAACCAGAGATGAGGTTAGTACATGAAAGACACGCAGTAAGATTTGGTGAATTTGATCTGCGGAGCCACAGTTTTGCCTCTTAAATTTCCCTAGAAGCCAAGCTAAGGGAGAAACAAAATAAACCATATGACGTCATTGTCTACAAGAGAAAATTGAAACAGTTGCCCCATACTTTTCCAGGTACTGAAAAAATGTGTAATGTCCCAAAAAAATGTTCTCGTGAAAACAGACTTTATGGTAAATATAATACATTTTACAGGGATGTTTTGTGCAATATGCAATTGATGTGATGAATCATTAAAAGGAAACCTACAAATAATCCAAACAAGGGTCTTCCCTAGCCAATTTATACCATGAGATCAATCTACCAGATAGTATTTTTTTCTACAGGGCTTTTAGTAATATTGAGCACCTTTACCTCAAAATACATCTCCTGAGAAGTTTAAGAAATGCCAACAGTTCATGCTCCTTGATGCATGCAAACCCTAACACTATCCCATTCAGTCACACTAGGCAAACTGGACAACAACCACATCCAGCGCACTAATAAGGAAACAAGGCATGTTAGACATACATTTTTTATAAAGTAGTATATTTGAACTTTAAAACAAATGGGATTTGTTTAAAAGTGACAAGTATACTAAATATAACCATTAACTTACTTTATATGACATTTAAATACGATTATAAGCATATCAGGCAAGTATGAATTTAGCTTTGAACAGGAAGCCTGCTTCACAAAGAGAGCTTGTAAATACTGTCTAGCCATTGACAACGACCACCAACATGTCATTCCTGCTCTTGAAAAATGGTCTTCTCCTCTCGTTTTCTATTGACTCTGTGTACGTGTCCCCAGAGAATGAAGAATCCACTGTAATTACTCAAAATCCAGTTAGACTGTTGCCAGGGTCCTGCAGCTTGGGAGCTGAATTCAGATAAGCTGTCTTCCCTTGTTCTACACTGTCCTGTCTTACTCTTCCCTTTGCCTTTATAGTTTCACTTTCCTGTAGCTGCACATCTGGACAGCGCGATACGTGTCTACCCCTTCTCTCTTTTGAGCTTCTCTTTCCACATATTTGGCTTCTGTCACCATGTCGTCACTTTTCCTTGACCTCTTGGTGCCACCTGCCCCAACTCATGCCTCACCCTCTGTGGCAACGTGCCCCCAACCAGCAGGTGTCCAGGTAGTGTTCCCACTCAGGGACTGATGTGTCCCCCACAGTTCTCCAATTTCCCTGTTCAGACTTTTTCATGCTGTGCGTTCCTGGAACTTTTTTTTTTTTTTTTTTTATTCTGTCTGAAAAGTGTAGTTCTTTTTTTTTCATTTTTTTATTTTTTAATAATATTTTTATATTAGTCACCATACACTACATCCCCAGTTCTTGATGCAATGTTCCATGATTCATTACTTGCATATAACACCCAGTGCACCATGCAATAGGTGCCCTCCTTAATACCCATCACCGGCCTATCCCAATCCCCCACCTCCCTCCCCTCTGAAGCCCTCAGTTTGTTTCCCAAAGTCCACAGTCTCTCATGGTTCATTCCCCCTTCTGTTTACCCCCCCTTCATTCCTCCCCTCCCTCTCCCACCAATCCTCCTATCTCTCATGTTCCATATATGAGTGAAACCATATGATAATTGTCTTTCTCTGCTTGACTTATTTCACTTAGCATAATCTCCAGTCCCGTCCACGTTGCTGCAAATGTTAAGAAATCATTCTTTCTGATGGCTGAGTAATATTCCATTGTATATATGGACCACAGCTTCTTAATCCAGTCATCTGTTGAAGGGCATCTCGGCTCCTTCCACAATTTAGCTATTGTGGACAATGCTGCTATGAACATTGGGGTGCATATGGCCCTTCTGTTCAGTACGTCTGTATCTTTGGGGTAAACACCCAGTAGTGCAATTGCTGGATCATAGGGAACTTCTGAAGCTCGGGAAACTGTTCATAGAAAGGAACTTCTGAGTTCTTCTTCTTCTCTTTTTTTTCTCAAGATTTTATTTATTTATTTGAGAGAGAGAAAGAAAGAGAGGGAGAGCACAGAGACAGAAGCAGATTCCCCACTGAGCAGAGAGCCTGATGCGGGGCTCGATCCCAGGACCCTGAGATCGTGACCTGAGCTGAGGGCAGCCGTTTAACTGACTGAGCCACCAGGCACCCCGAGAAGCCTCTGAATTCTTACTGAGAGCCACCAAGAAGACAACCACCTTCTCCTTGGGAGTGCAAACCACTCTCTACACATGATACTTTTCTTCTCTGTTCATTTTGAAGTGCTCGTGTCGCAGCTACAAGATAAAATCAAAGTGCCTTCCTATCCCTAGGGCTGTGCAGACATCAGCAAACCTTTGATATTTAACATAAACTGGATGTGTGTTACACATGAGTTTTTAAAATTTCTGGAAGTAAATGTTCAAAAATACACAGGGGGGTCAATTCTTTATGGGAAATTTTCTCAAGTCACCATAGATTTATTGTCTGCTGGCCTAGAGAATGAATGAACACCAACAGTACAATCCTCAGGAAAAATCACACTCCTGAGGTCACATGAGGAGGGTTTTTTTTCCCCAAGTGGCCATGACAACAAATTCCATGATCCCAGAAGCTTCTCTCGCCATCAATACTGGTATAACAGTTTTCGTTTAAAGAAGAAGGCAATCTTTGAAGTAAATACTTCTATTAAACAACATTTAAAAAAGTGAATTAATATGAAACTCTCTCCTATGTATAGGAAAATATTGCTCTATTTTTACTATTATCATTAAACACACATGTTGGTGAATCACTGCATAGAACATTCCACCACTCCATGCTGTCATAGAGAGAAAAATAAAACTGGATCACTCACTCCCATTATTTTAATTCTGAGCAAAGTTCTAATAAGGAATGCTACTTCCTGAGAGCCAGTCAAGGCATTTTGGATAGTGCCTTCATGTGTTCAGATCACATGGGTACTAATTAGTTTACTGACAGTGAAGTAATTCTATGAATGGAGCTCTCTTGACTCAGACGATTAATTGCAATTCCCAAAAGTAACTGTCACGCAATGAGCAGCGCACGTTCTCCTAAGAGCTGGATCCTATAATTACAGAAGACCTGAAAACAAATCTAGAGAGGCATGGTATCATCAACCCATCAAAAGGAGGAAACCTTCACAAAAAGACACTTCATTCCATTATTTTCTTTGATAAACAACATCCAGAATTGATAGATAAGGTAAAAAGAGTAAGAAAAAGAATGGACTTTTTAAGAAGGGAATTATTATTAACAATTATTAACACATATGGTGCTTTTTCTTGGAAGTGCTTTACAAATACTGATTTAATCCTTAACCAATTCCTATGAGGCTCCTGCTTCCCTATTATCCACGTTTTATAGAGGAAGAGAGAAAGGCAGAGAGAGGTTAAGTGAATCGTCTAGTAAATCATCCAAGCATATATTGCTAGTGAACTTCAAAGCTAGATTTGAACTTGGTAGGCTGAATCCAGAATCTGTGCTCTTAATTACTATGCTACAGTTTTCACTTACAAACAGGAAATCAGAGGGGCGCCTGGGTGGCACAGCGGTTACGCGTCTGCCTTCAGCTCAGGGCGTGATCCCAGCGTTATGGGATGGAGCCCCACATTAGGCTCTTCTGCTATGAGCCTGCTTCTTCCTCTCCCACTCCCCCTGCTTGTGTTCCCTCTCTCGCTGGCTGTCTCTATCTCTGTCAAATAAATAAATAAAATCTTAAAAAAAAAAAACAGGAAATCAGAAACGTGATCCTAAACAAATTGTGGTTCTAATGATTTTGATGTTTACAGAGTTAGGGAGTCTCAGGCATTAATAGTAATAATAGTTCCGTTTACTGAGCACCTACTATGGGTTGAGCATCTTGCCTCCATCCCTTCTAACAGTGTCCTTCAAGGTTATTATGTGATCCATATATATATATATATACTAACTTCAGTGAAGATACATCATTTGCTTAAGTTTTCATAGTCGGTCAATGGCATCATCTGGATTTAAAACCAGATCTCTATATATTCCATACTAGGATCCCTCTCAGTTAAGACTATTTGATAAAAGAATAATTGGGATCCATAGTCCATCTAAGGCTTTGTAGACTGCCTCCGATATATGTTTGTCAGACAGATTTGGAAATAAACATGATGTGACAAGAATAAGAAAGAGAAAGAAAAGCAGGATGAAGATTTTAGTGTAAGTTGCCTTAACCTTTAGTCAGCATGGACCAGTGAAATGGGTAAATAGAAATTGACCCTCCAGTCCAATTTTAGCTAAGGCCATATTTCTTTAAGAATAACTTCCAGATGCTGGCTTTGGTGTCCATTTTGTTATTTCTGGCAAAGAAAATTCTTTTGCATTTTGTCAGCCTGAGAGAGCAGAATTTATTAATCAGTGCCAGCCATGATTTGTTCTCCCAGCAAAAAAGCACAGGACTTTTCCTTGGAATGCTTTTATTTATAACCATCTTTTTCTCCATTTCTGCCTACAAGGATTCACATTCATATTTTCACCATGAACTGAGTCAGAGTGTGATGCTAGTCTGTTAATTTAGCGAATTAATTATCATGAATAAGTAAATGGCACACTCCTTGGGGTACACAAGGAGTCCTTCTGAGACAGAGGCTCTCAAACTTTGGCATGCATCAGAATTACCTAGAGTATTAAAAAGGAACACGGGGGCTGGGCCTATTGAAGTAACACAGGCCCTTGGTCTTTGCATCTTTGTCAAGTTAACAAGTCACTGTGATACCAAGCAAAGTTTGAGAACCACTCTTTGTGGTTCATGTCAGCCCTGCCATTTTCCTAGTTCTCAAAGTGAAGCCAACGAAATTTCCCAGATTCACGTCTCCCTTTCTACCCATTTCCTGATATGAAGCAACAGAGTTTAACACAAGTTATCCTTGCAGATCCTAATGGCCTGCAAGCTGGCTTCTGGGTCACAACTTCTTTCTGTGCCAGGTTCCAGGCCCGAGCTTAGGTTCGTATTTCCTTTAGTGTTCTTCTAGTCACTTGGACACAGGTGTCCTTCTTCACTGTACCAGCTCTGTGATGAGTTTCCCCTTATCCTGCCCAGTCCCCCTGTCCAGGTCCTGACGTATACCGCCTGGAATCTGCTTCCACATGAGTATCTCCTTAGAGATTTACCTGGGCTATTGTTTTTTTGCACACCGCCCAACAGTGTTCTCACACTTAGGATGGTGTTTTAGGCAGGCCCAAATGATTCTTTCCTCCTAGAATTCACACTTCTATGTAATTCCTTCTTACTGAGTGTTGGCTGGACTTACTGATTTACTTCTAATGAATAGGAAATGGCAGAAGTGATGGGATGTCATTTCTGAGATGAAGTTATGGAAAGACTGTGGCTTCTACCTTGGCAATGTTTCTCTCCCACTCTCTGTTTTGGATCGCTTTAGCCTGGAAGCATACAGCTGCCATGTCATGAGGCAGCCTATGGAAAGGCCCACTTGGCCAGGAACCAACGGCCATAAAACAAATTGTTGGAAGAAATGTGATAAGTCTTTTGTAAGCAAAAAAAAAATCCCATTGGACAATTTAAGCCAGGAATAGGTGTTAACAAGCCCGATAAGAAGGGCTCACCTCAAGCTCTTATTTTATAAGAAAAGGAGATGTACAAAAGAAAAATCCACATTAAATGTCCCACAAGTGCCCACAAAACAAATTGTTGGAAGAAATAGGATAAACCTATGTGAACTTAAAAATCTGATACTACGTCTCTGCTGAAACCTCTCTGGTTTGTTCTAAAATATAGATAGCCAACTTCCTGACTTTATACAAAGGGTTTCATTCGTTAAGAGCAAGGAACACGGAATCAGAGTGAAACGCTGTCTTCTTAGGAGTTATTGAGGTTCGTTTGGCACTCACGTGTCTTGGAATGAGAGAGCAATGTTAGAACCGTGACCACACAGAAAAGGCTGTAAAATAACAATAAAGTACCACATATTGGGAATTATAATAATTGAGTCACAAATTCAACAGAACAGGAAAAGAAGTTCCAACATTGCAATGATATTGCACAGTACCCAACTTGTGGTTAGTTCTAAGAACAATATCCTAACGTTTTTCACATGTAACCAACTTTTTACTTAAGTAATCTCCAAGCCCAAAACACTTTGCAATTTTTAAACTAACATATTTTAAATATAATTTTATTTTTTTACGTTGTGCAGATTCATTTTTTTCTAAAATGTCCTTTTCTAGCTTTCAGATATTTAGCAACCAAGTAATATTTTTTTAATGCCTGCCAGAATTGTATTATTGTATATTTTTCATGTGTAAAAACTAAATTTATAAAAATTCAGTTTCCCATTTCCTAACTGAACTCCCTGTGTCTTTTAGAGAGCAGAAGAAAATAAAGTTTCCTTGTAGGTCCTCCTTACTTCTAAGTATCAATGTAATTCAAGTATTTATTCCAATCCTACAAACATATCCAACATTAAAATGGTGGCAAGATCCTTTTTGAGTCAGTGAACTCCCTCAAGAAAGCAAATGATATACTTCTGAAAGCTGTTTTTATTGATTTAATTCGCGAGGGCACCGTGCAGACCCCACATTCTCTTAATACTTGCTTGATAAGCTTATAGTCTTTTCTACCCTCATAGGTGGGCTCTACAGTTATACAAGTGAGATGATATTCTAAATGTCATTTTGTAATCTGCTTTTTCTCTCTCTAAAATGTATGTCTCACATTTTCCTCTGTCATTAAATACGTAGTATTTGTTATCTGGGTATCTCATTGCTTATTTATCCTATTTCCTGCTGTTAAGTATTTAGATTACTCATAATTCTTCAATAGAATTAGCTCTAGTAAATAGTCTCGTGAATAATTTCTTGTGCATGTCCAAGATTATTTCTGTAAAATAAATTCCTAGAAAGGAATTGGTAAACCAAAGACAGGAATATTTCTAAAGCATCAATACGTTCGCCACATGGCCTTCCATGAAGCTCCTTAGCACTTGTCATTCTCGTAGTGCAGAACAACGCTCACTTCTTCATTCACTCCCCAACATCGCTTCACTTTTGACGCTGTATGTTTCTTTGATTCGGGGCAAATTTCATAGTAGAAAATGCAATCTAATTGCTGTTTGTTAGTATTTCCTGGCTTCTCTATGATTCTGAAGATTTAAAAATTGTAAAGATCTTTTGTAGTGGCTTCATAGTATTCCATCCTAGGGATGTGCCAAAAGTACTGGATCATTCCTCTTTTATTTATTTTTTTTTTACTTTTAGATTCCTTCTAAACAAACAATCCATTTAATAATGTTGCAAATAACACTTTTGTATATAACTGTGATTTACACTTCTGTTTTCCTCAAGGTGGATTCCCACAAGAAATTAGTAGCAGAAAGAGTATTGCTAAGGTGATTTGCAGAAAGACTACTAATTTGTCAGCACGAGATAGCGTTTGTATGGGTTAAATGGTATCCCACCCCTGCCAAAGGTATGTTGAAGTCCTCCTTCATGGGATCGATGAATATGAGCTTCTTTGGAATTAGGCTTATTGATGATTCTTGCATGAGATTCTCTGGGAAATTAAGTTATCTAAATTATGTTTGAAAAAAGCAATCTTTGGGGAGAAAAAAGAAAAAGAAAGGACTGCACATTAGGTATGAGGATGCTTTTTCTCACCATAGACTGTCACATTTTTAGCAAGAATATTTATTACTTTCAAATAAGTGAGATGGGGCAAACTTCTATCAAATACCAGAATAGGAAGTTGTGTGATTATAAACAAGGTTGAGGAAAATTAAGTTATTTTTAAGAAAGAAATAACATTTATTTTTATTTCTTAGAAGGGAGGAGACAAGTATGAATGGGAGTGGGGGAGTAGAGAATGAGAAAAAAAATTGGAAAATTTTGAAGAAGCAAAAGCAATCAGAATATTTTTAGGTAATGAAATAATGATGTATTGTGATGAAGAGATGAAGCTGAAGGTAAGTCATACAGAATCTCCAGGAGTTATGATTCTGTCAGAATCCCCTCTCCATGATAAAAGCAAGAGGCCATGATGATAATCACTGTGGGAACCTCTAAGATAAGGATTTATCTCCAAGAATAGCAATAAAAAGCTGACAAGTACAATTTAATTATGATGGAGTAGGTCTTGACTGACTGTAAATCTACCTCTGGGGTGTGTATGAAAATTAAGATGCAGGAGTATATGTTTTAATTTATAGGACTCTTCTTCGGACTGCTTATAAATCAAAAGAATAGCAGAAATTTCAAGGACAAAACACACGCTCTGATCATTTTTTGAGACCTTCTTGGGTGGATTCGGTTTTTTTCCCTTTGATTCTATAAAGTCAGTGAGCCAGAATGAATCATTTGTTCTTCCCTTTAACAAAGAAAAACTTTAAAATATAAATCCAATTACGGCTAATGATTTTTCTTGTGTTACATTTGAGATAAATTGCTTGAACTTGCATGTTATCATGTTTCAATGTGGGTAAATATTATGAAAACTGTTGCCTCGTCCTAGTTCTTATTCCTCACCCCATCCAGATTTTTTAGAGCCCCTCCTGGTGATGCAATAACCATGTGACAACAAAGACTATGGAATATATTAGTGCAGGAGCTTAGAGAAAGCCAACATGGTAAAAGTGGGGTTGGAAGCTTGCAGTAGGCAGAAGACTCAAACTGGAGTGGCTGCCTACTTCACAATAAATCAAGGATTTAATCTCTCTCTCCCCTACCTCACCGCTCTGCTCTGATATAATGTGGTCCTGCATTTCTTTTTGTTTGTTTGGCTTTCGTTTGTTTGTTTCTTCAGAATTTCATGGTTCTTTTTATTTTTTAATTTTAGTTTTTTTAATTTAAATTCAATTAATTAACATATGATGTATTATTTGTTTCAAGGGTACAGGTCTGTGATTCAGCAGTCTTATATAACACCCAGTGCTCATTACTTCACGTGCCCTCCTTAATGTCCATCACCCAGTTACCCCATCCCCCCACCCACCTCCCCTCCAGCAACCCTCAGTTTGTTTCCTAAGATTAAGAGTCTCTTATGGTTTGTCTCCCTGTCTGGTTTCATCTTGTTTAATTTTCTGAACCTCTCTTCCCCTATAATCCTCTGCCTTGTTTCTTAAATTACAGACTAGAGTGATGAAAGGAATGGTTCTCAATCAGCAGACACTTCTATCCACCAGAAGCCATTTGGCGATTTTAGAGACATTTTTGTTTGCACAGCTTATGGGGGATGAGGAGCAGGGGGTGCTTGATACCTAGCAGGTGGAGGCCAGGAGTGCTGCTAAACTTCCTCAAATACCCAGGACAGCCACCCACAAGACACAGTTGGCTGGCCCAGAATGTCATATGCCTGGATGGTAAGTCCTGATCTGAGGACAAATCAAGGAAAGTCAGTCAGAGCTCTTCCTGAAGAGTTTTGCATTTGTTTTTTAGATCTGAAAGATGGGAGACTGATACTCAATTTCCCTGTGTGACAAAGCTTGGACAATGGAGTCTAGAAACTGCTTCATGGCAGTGGTAGAGAGTGAGACTGAAGTCACCACACCAGAGGCAGAGCTGCAGGCAGAAATGTCCAAGTCCTGGGGGCTTTCAATTCCATCTCTTACTGCTCCCAAGAACAAGTCAGCTTTTTCTAGTTCAGGTGACTAAATAGATATTCTCTGTTTGGTATGGAAAGCATCACACCCTTCTCCATAACCTGTCTCCAGGCTACGGTAAGGAGTTGGCCCTAAGGACGCACATCTAAGGGGGACTTGCAGGCTCCCTGTGTCTACTTCCTGTGGGGAGAGCTTTCCCATTGAGGGGCCAGGGTCCTCCAAGCCTTTTTATGCACTTCCCAGACTTGTGTGGTCGAGGCTAAATCAGGGGCAGGGGTAGGCCCCTGTCAGGCTGCAGCAGTTGTTGAAGAAGCGAACGTGTGTACGTTATGTTAGGTCAAGTTGGCTCTAGACTCGCAGTCATGAATCACCTTTCTGTAACTTTCTGAAAATGAACACTTTGGTTCCAGCCCCTGCTGCTTCTGGGATGTGAGCTGATCTCAGAAGGGCTTAGGGTGGACCCAGGGTTTCTCCCATGCTTATTCCTCTTCTGATGTGGTGCGAGGGCCAGACCTCAAGGCCCAACTGCCTCAGTCTTCTTACAGTGTTGATGGGAGGAGGGGAGGGGAGGACCCATCTCCATGTTCCTCATATCAACTGAATGCCCTCAGCCCCACGGCTCTGAATACCATAATTTCAGGCTGTTTTGCTAAAGCAAACAAAAGACATTGTTACACATTTACTCTGGGGCAAGTCTGCCTGGTCTAGATGGGCATAATTAATAAGGGCCATTAGGATCTGCTCAAAGGTGAAGAGCCTGGGCTCCTGCTGAGGGCAGCTTCTTTCCCTGAGGAAGAGAAAATCAATTACTTTCTGACAGGACGTCCCTTTGATAAGATGCTCTCACAACAGAAGTCCCTATCTCAATACAATTTCACACTGCACACTTGAAGATAAATCATTCAACAACCCTCTCAACTGCTCTTTACTCTAAGTTGGCTTTTACCGATTTTGTGATGCAGAGAATCTGTTCAATAGTGTGTTTAAAATAGTGTAAAATCACACTCTGGTCCTAGGGATTTATGCCTGAGAGAAAACAATACTCCAGGGAAAGCTGCCACACTCACCTAGGATCCATCTCCTGCTATCCCTCCCTCTCCCCCCCTCCCGCCCTCCCTCCTTTTTTCCCTCCCTCCAGTCCTTCCTCTCCAAATAATAGCCCTAATGAACTGTTATGCAAGTCCATCTGCTCTTCTGAAATCATTTAGTTTTAGAGCTCTCCTAACAAATGAAAATCCTTTTAATATTTCCAGGTTAAATGGGCTTATGTACAATCAGAATAAACGCACCTATTAGCTGTCAATGACAAAGGAGTTCTAATTTTTCTTGTCTCCTTTCTACCAATTTCCCTATCCCAAAAAGAAAAAAAAAAGAAAAATAAAAAAAAAAAACTAGAAAATAACAGGGAAAGATTTAATTTCACCTCAGCCTATTCACTATTCCATGTGGCTTTTCCCCCCATGATTACCTTCATTTTCTATTTTTTTAGTTACCATTATAGATGTTAAGTTGACATTGAGGTTAAATTCTCATATAATCAATAAAATGCAACGCTCTTGCAAATTCTTTGTTACGGTCAAAACCTTGAAATTCAAGAGTATTGGCAGCCACAAACTTCTCTATACTATAAGCAACATTTATTTACATTTTTTTTTTCTGAATCTTGCTCATTAAGATCCTTAGCCTTATATTTTCATGCAGCAGATATTAAGAATGTTTCTATGAGAGCATTACGGATAGTTTCCAAAGCGAGGCAAATTTTACAACACACAGTTATTTCTATCTTTGACAAATGGAAATTTTACAAGAAAAATCTTTGCTTTATATGCTCCCTTTCTTGATCCATGCCCATGGGGGATTCACCACCTGCGGGAGATAAAGGTCAAACTGTATGTAAAAACTGCTTGAGACCTAGAGGTCCTTAGTGGCCCTGAGCAGCACAGTTCTAGAATTGATGATGTTGGTAACAGTCATGTTGTACTTTCTTGTCTGTTTCCTTATGAATGCAAAGATAGAATACATTTCTGCTACATTTTTTAAAGGTAGGAATTAAATGTTCAGCAACATTCTTTTCTTTTTGCTCTCTCTAAACACATACAGCTCTAGAACTACCTACATATACGTGCACAGAATTTTTAAAATGTTATTGTGTAGTTCAAGCCTAAATGTGTCTTAGAGCATCTTCTTCATCAAAACTCATTTTAACTTTCCTGATCTAAACTGTAAACCTCCTGTCTCTATATCCACAGATAATCTGATACTCGAAAGCACAAGCCTAACATTAAGTAAAAACCAAAAGCAGATTCTAACAGATTTATGGCATTTTAAAATGAGGTGAACGTCGTGCCCCCTACATCTGATTGGAAGATCATCCGTATTTGCCTTAGGTGATCCTTTCTTCTACACTGTGTTCACAATTTTCTCTTGAAAGTCTTCCATTTCTCCGAGTCTTTCTACCTTTGTTCTGCAGCCTGGCTTCCTGGGTCCGCAGAAGTCTCAGAAAGGTTGACCACCACTCAACAAAGGAGAGTAAAGGATCCTGAGATATGCCTACCTTATGTCTTCTCATTTTCCAGTTTAAAAGAAAAGAAAAGAAAAGAAAAAGATAAAGAAGTTGCAATAAGCTTGTTCCTGTGAAGTTATTTCAATGAGGCTTTTTTGTGTGTGTTTATTTACTTAACAATTACTCAATTTTCAAGGGAAAAATTTGGACTTGCACACATGGTTTTATTTTGTGAAATGATGTCCTCTATACATTTTTAAAAATAACTCAAGAATTTCATTATAGCTATCTTTATAGTATATTTTAAGTGACTCAAATTCATAGAGGTAGGGGGAACAGACATGATGTATATATTTGCCCTAGCAGTAAATATATGAATGTTTCATATTTTATCTACAATGTGTATGTCCTAAATGTTAATTACTATTCAGCTCTTACCTTCTAATGTTAAAATTAAGACAACCCAAGTAATCTATAACATAACACACACACATACGCTGTAAGAAATTAAGGACCCTAACCGGCTAAAGATCAAGATAATTCATGAAACAAAGTGTACTTCTAGAAAATCAATAATTCCAAAGATCTGTGAGTATGTGTAATAGAAATTTTACAAAATAGTTTGGTAATCCTACCTTGAAGACCAGCAATTATCCTGTTCAGTTGAATGTCTCCTTTATTTGTCCTTAAGAGTAACTATGTTCCCTTAGTCATGCAAACAAATGAAATTCTATGGAATTTCTCTTTATTGGCTTATATGAATCAAATAAAAGATTTAAACCTTTTGAGTCAAGGAAAATATTTTGGGAATCAAAGATCTGAAGACTTCATATTGGTTCATTCCACTTCTGTTTATAGACGTGTTTTGGTTCCTTCTCTGAATCAAACTTATCTGTCCTATGAATCATTTCTCTAAGATTCTACTCCTTTTATTACACAAAAGTATTCTGAGAATAATTATCAATTGCTGGTTTATACTAATACCCTTCACAGGTGATAACTACATAAGGGACAAGTAATATCTCTGAGAACGTTATTTTCTTGGAGGGGACTCAGTGCTATAGTCAAAAGTACTAAAAATTGAATGATGAGATCTTAGGAATAGTTATAGGATAGTAGAAAGATATTTTTTGTTGAAGAAACTTTTTTTCCCTTACATTACTTTATATTGACTGAGAGTTACTCTGTACTTATTTCTTGGCATGATTACAACATCAATATGATAATACATAATAAATGTCTGCTATCTCTGTAAAGGAACTTAATATAGATACACCTTTTGAAGGAGATTCCTCATATCTAAATTTATTTAGCAGTTATTTCATAAATTTCAATTTACTGTTAGTATCTCTTTTTTCTTGATTTAAAAGCAATTAAATTTGATGTGAAAATACTCTCCCCCTTTTTTCTTTGCTATATGCTTTAAAAATGTTTTTAGTATCTAGCAATTTTACATGTGAGTAGAAATAGAAGGAAGATTTCCCATGTTTTCTTGGTCCTCATCTTGACCAAAAGTCCACTGTGTGCTTAAATATAGAGCTTTGGATTACTGAATGCCTGAATTTTAATAAACAAATGAGCTCTCTTTAATGGGTCACCTAACCTTGTTGCAGGAGAAAATAAGAGAATGAAGCTTTTGTGTGAATGTGTATTTGGGGAAAGTTATAAGGGAAATGACAAGTTTCGAGTCTGCTAGATTCAGGTCACATATGCCAAGGATCCATTCTTGAAGAGCTGTTCCAGCATTAACTGTGTTGCCCAGAAGGTACCCAGTGAGCGAGTACAGAGGCCTCTAGTGACAGCTTCTAATGAATGAACTTTCTATCCCCATCAACTGGCAATCCAGTCTTCATATAGGTAGGAACTCTGTAAACTGTCTGTTCCCAGAGCCACCAGCTTTCTAATTGAGAAATCATGAGTGACAACACCCTCCCGTGCCAAGATTCTATCCAGGCCACATCTTAGGGAAGAGTATTTGGTTTTTCCATTAATCTATTTTTAAATATTTACAGGGTATGAATATTGTCTTGTTATCTGCCTTTCTGAGTCAACTCTAAAAGCAAAAGTGACCCCAAAACAGATGACTGAAATGAACCCATGGCAAATATGGGAAAGAGAAACATTCTGAGTTCTAACAAGGAATTAGAACAGGTATCAAGGAGCAAAGGTATCAAGCTGAATATTAAAGATTCGTTTGATTACTTACGGGAGAGAATAAAAATGCATCTGAGTGTATTAATGACATTCTGAGTTTAAATTTAAGTTTAACCTCTAAATTATGATACTCGGACATGTGGTAGTTAAATGGTACCTGTTAAATAGAAAACAGTTATACATACATAAATGTTTCTAATTTTGGAATGATTGGGGCACCTGGCTGGCTCAGGGGGGAGAGTGTATGACTCTTGATCTTAGGGTTATGAATTCAAGCCCCAAATTGGGTGTAGTAGAGATTACTTAAAAATAAAATTAAAAAAAAAAGGAAAAGAAGAAGACTGCTAAGCAAATTATAATTTTTTTCACATGTACCCTCTTTACAGAACACTGAGGATCAAGGGATTTTTCCTGAAACCCTTAACTGAAATTCCATAGAAAGCTATTCGAATATAGTTCTGCCAAATAGCACATAGAAAGTTTGTAAAAAGGAGTATTGAGCAGGCTTCAGCAGATACACACCATGTCAAAATTTACTAACAAAATAAATATTCTCAGAGACACTATAGATAGAAACACGTTGGATATCCTTGACATGTACAACTGCATAGCTTTAAAAATTGGATCTCGATGGAGATGGGTGAAATGATTTACTCTGGCTCATTTGCAAGCATAAGTAATTTTTAAAAATCTGAGTTCTCTTTTTTAATTTAAAGAAATGCATTTTTAGTGTAGCCAAAATATCCAGATGTGTAAAATAAAAAATTATGCGTATTGGAAATGAGACAGTCACGGTCTCCTGGTTTTCCATTTGAATTAGGCAAATATGGATTTGGTAGGTAGCATGTCTCCTGAAAATAGGGTTACATTTTATAAGAGTGATTAAGTGGTCCAGTGCTCAAAGAGTGAGATAACATTTTGAAATCAGCCAAGAACTCAAGGAACCTAGAAAAAGTTGATGAGTGCTCTTAGAAGGATCTTATGAGCAAGTTAGTTTCAATTTTCTGATTACTCCAACAGGGAAAAAGAGACCACTACTGCCATCTGTTGGTCAAATAAAACATCATCAGCAAAATCTTCCCCCAAAATGCTAAGGACACTTGCCTAACCCTGACTGTACCAGTTCTGGCTAAACCTAGTATTCTGTTAGAATACCAAACAAAAGGCTATTGTTCAAATAAATTTCTCCTTTCTGTTCTGTGCATTGATCCTTCCCAGTGTTTTATGTTTAAGAAAGGGAGAATGTTTTCATCCTAACACAAATCAAGAGATCTGCAAAAACAGTTTAGCTCATAACTAAAGTAACAGTGGTTCACTGCGTTTTAACATGTGTGAGTGTGTGTGTGCACGGGGGGGGGTGGATAACTAGTGGAAAAGGAGGGAGGACAGGAGTGAAGCTGTGATCTAGCAGTTACTTCTGGTATGGGGCACAAGTCGTTTGGGAATACTTCTTTAATCATTCTGATTGAAAGTATTATCTCCAGAAACCGATCTTTATCTAGGATGCCAGGATTCTAGTTCTCTGTAATTCAAAGCATGGACCCCAAACCAGTTGCATCAGCATCACCTGGTTGCTTGTTAAAAAATGCAGAAGCTCAGGCTCAACCCCAGAGTCAGAATCTAACTCAGAAATTCATTTTTCCAAATCACAATCTGCATTTTAGAAAGATTCTAAGATGATTCGTAGGGCTGTCAAAATTTAAGAAAGGGTATTTTACTTTGTTCCCATTAATGCATCAAAACAGATTGTTTGACATGTTTGTCTTAGATTTATTGACTCTAAAACACACATTTTTAATTTATATTTTAACACCTCTGAAATTAGGTTATGTCTTGTAATCTATAATGTCTCATATTTTAGCTAGCAGTAGTGCTTTTCACTTTAGTGGTACATATCATAATGATGCATCTTGAAATTGATGGAATCTTTGATTATGCAAAATATTGTAGGTGTCATTTTGTTAAGTAGAGAGAGAATCTAGTAGGATGAAGCATAAAGCAGGTAACGATAGAAATAGTTAATATTTTCTGAACCCTTATTACATACATATCTTGTTAAGTCATGCATTTTCTACTTAATCGTGAAGCACTATACCCAGCTCCATTTTATAGATAGAAACTAAGACTTCAGTTAAATAAATTTCCACATCACTATATGGGCTATGTTAGATTCATATATAATCAGGTCTATCTGATCCCAGAGGTCATGCTCTTAACCATGAAGCTATGGCTTCTGACGGATTTTTCTGTTACTGTAGGAGAAGTAGCAGGAAAGGCTGGGAATGAGAAAGAATCTGAATCTTTATTGGGGGGAAGGGACATTAAGGTACATGGCCTTAGAACTGATGATTTGGGAGGTTAGAAATACAAGAAAAGCATACATCAAATGGAAGGTGATATTCAAAACTGCCAATGTATAAAGAACTTTCAAAATTCTGAGTATGAGGAATGGAAGGACAGGGCAGGCTGCAGTGGGGCTGTAAGCCGAGCACCGGGGAGTGGGCCGCAAAGTGCTGGTCCTGGTGGTGAGGAGTCAGTCACGTGTCCTTCGCTTACCTTACCTTGCTGCATTATCAAGGGCCATCTCTCTGCAGGTATTGGAAACACATGTATAGTAAGCATGTGGGAAAAAGCAATGGGAATTCGCCAGTGTTTTATTTGCATTGATAGGGTTTTCTTCTTTTTAATTTCTCTATTATTTTAATATTACACAAAAATAAGAAGATTTCCTATGGTAATACAATCCAGATTTTACCTCCTACCTTTCAGCCAAGTGCCAAGACTGCAACCTTCATAAACTGGTGTTCTCAGTGAGATCACCAATTGCTCTGGTTTGAAGATGCTCAAGGAAAATGATGATAAGAATCTCTGTCATCAGTGAAGTGTTTGCTGTTTCCCAGGTACCATGACAAGACCTTTCCATACGACAACCACCATGGTATTATGACCATTTTAAAGATGGGGAAAGAGAGGCTTAGAGAACTTGAGATCTTAATGTTGCACAAACAGTAAACGATACAGCTGGAAGTTCCTAATTTGTATTCATACGATCAACTGGTAGAGGAGGCAGTTAAGCAGGTATAGATGAAGTTGCTTCACACATGAGAGAGGTAACCTCAACGGTGTCTAGTTTGCATGCAACTGTCTGGTTTTTAGTTCTCCCAGGTATATTATTAACGAAGTCCCCATGCACTCTCAACATTGTCCTGGATTGGACAATAAGCCATATGGTCAACCTTCAGATGGTGAACTCTGACAGTTCAGGAGCAATCAGAATTAGCCCTCATTCTTCCTGAGTTTGGGTAATCCAGCAATAGTGGGTTCCATTCAGGTTATTTTGTGCACTTCAGTCAAGTAAATGGCTACCAAATACTTAAACGGGAAAGATAAGCAAAGTAGTCTTTGCATGACTTGGCCCAAACCACATAGAAATGTGATCTTGAACAAGCAGCAGCATCCTACCTCTAGATCCTCAGGGCAGGGATTCTCTTTGCTCACATCAGTTCAGAAATAAGCATATTTATTACATTAAGTGATATTGTAAATATTGCTAATAATGATGCTGATAATATCTTCCCATTAAAGGCTGCATTCACTGTTGCGTAAGCCTCTTCCTGCTGATAAATTGCCCACAGGTTAAGTCAAGTCTAGTATAAATACTATACTGTGCCAGCCGAGGAGAAGAAAATAAGCACAACTTCAAAATAATTATGGCAAAAAGCCATTTCCTATTGTCACTAAGTGTTTTAAAGGTTTCTGTAATATAATAAAAACATGCCCTAGCGATTTGTTGTTTCATAATATATATTTTCTTTTGCAATCAGAAAATTTATTAAATAAACAGTCCATCATCTTAATTGGTATGAAAGCATGCCTGAGTCCTGAGCAGAATGAATTCCCTCAGGTACTCTTAGAAGAAGAGCTGTTCAGCTTAAGAGGCTCTTTCATGCTGGGTGGATGCTGTTCCAATCCGTTTATCTCTGTAAGTCTAGAAACACTTTCCGTATTTTCATATATTTCTCCCATGTTATTTGAATACATAGTGAAGGAATGTAGTTACCAAGTGATT
Organism: Ailuropoda melanoleuca; assembly: GCF_002007445.2. Taxonomy (NCBI): domain Eukaryota; kingdom Metazoa; phylum Chordata; class Mammalia; order Carnivora; family Ursidae; genus Ailuropoda; species Ailuropoda melanoleuca. The sequence goes on from NC_048218.1 coordinate 37,679,242, forward strand.
TTTTTTTTATGTGTACATCAGTGGAATAATATTTTCAAAACATAAAAGTAGAGAAATACTGGTACGATTATAAGCAGAGAAAAATAGGAGGAAAAAAGGAAAGCAAGTCAAAATTATCTTTTTCATCTTGAAAGAGAAGTCTGTATTTCTAATATTTGGTTGTGGAATTTTGGTTCTAAGGATTTTAGATTTTGTGGTTCTAAGTTTATTTTGGTGAAGCATGTTGCAAACCCACACCTCTTTAGTCAATATAGATAATTTAAACTGCTTCATCTTTTCCTCTCAATGGTGTAAAATGTGCTTCTTTTCTCAAAGGAAAGTTCTCAAGGATTGCTTATATAACCATGATCTTAATCTCTGCCTTTTCTTATTTTTTCCCTTGAAAAATGAGGAAGGCATATTAGACCAGTAGAAAAGTCAGGGAAGAAAAAGTGCCTGATCTTTCTGGAATATTTAGATTGCATAATATGAAAAGTGGCTTACTCTATCCTTGAATTCATTCTTAGTCTTGAACTTCATAGTTGATTTTCTACTCTTTGTACTTTTGTCATGTAGCTTTCTTTCCCTCTCTGGATTGTATTGATAAGATTATTTACTGGGTGATTCGACCATATTCCTATTGAATAGCTGCAATCAGCTGTATTCCAGATGTTATTAGTATCTTTTTGTTTTCATTATTGTAGTAAAAACTGAAATAGGGTTGTTGTTTTCCTAAGGTCATACATAAACAATTATAGCTAGGTTTCTTTTATTTAAAAAGGCCATTATAAGAGATATCAGTTATTTAGGACTACCACGAGCCAGGCACTTTATAAATTATCTCAACAAAATAATTCTCAAATTATCATCATTTTACAAATGAAAAAATTAAGATACAGAGAAATGAAGTAATGTATATATTTTTAAAAGATTTTGTTTATTTATCTGTCACAGAGAGAACGTGCACAAGCTGAGGGAGCAGCAGGTAGAGGGAGAGGGAGAAGCAGGCTTCCCACCGCGCAAGGAGCGGAACGCGAACTAGATCCCAGCACCCCGGGAACATGACCTGAGCTGATGGCAGACGTTTAACCGACTGAGCCACCCAGGTGTCTTGATGCAAGATGGCTGAGTCCAAGGACCCAGAGTGGAGTACTGCAAGACCTGCCAAAAGGGTCCTTGGCTTTGTAGGGGATAGAAATCAAGCTTGATCTGAGAGGAAGTGAGAGCAGTTTATTGAAGACATAGAGTGTAGATAGGTAGAGAGGGTAAAACAGAAGCAGTATCTAGGAGACTTGGAAAGGAAAGAGAGTGAGTCTCATCCTTCCTTGGGGTCTGGGGTTTTTATTGAGGATGGTGGTCCCATGCACTTGTCTTCTCAGGCATCCAGGAACAAAGATGAGTGTTTAGGTGCCCTTTGCAAGTCACCTATGCTCTTGAGCCAGGGGTCTTGGTGAGTCAGTGGTCTTGAAAAAATTTCTTGATGACCCCATCCAGTCACTCCTTAGATGTGACCTATTGTGCGGAAAATTTCAAAGGAAAAGCTCCTTGACCTTCATAAGAAGGACATACATAATCTGAAGGATAAGCCCTGTAGGGTGGAGGTGCAGCTTCCTAGCAAAAATAGAAGCAGGAAAAGGAGCAAAAAAAGCAGTTTATTCCATGGGGTCCCTTTAGTATCTCTGTCTCAAGATGAAATATATACTTAAATAAAATATAATGAAGCGCAATGAAGTCCAGCGGAAGGCTATGAACTCTTATCTGTGAGCAGCAAAGCTCGCTCTTTTTTCACTATGCCAATTTCGTGGTGATTAACTAATCTGTTACATGAAAATACCAAGATTAGCTGTGCTGTTTCAAGCCCTGGAAAAGATGAAGGGTGAAGACTAGTTACTGTTGGGCTGGCCGAGAAAAAGGGGGCAAGACACCCCAGATGGCCGACTCTCCCGCCAAAATAACCGACTCTCCCGCCAAGATTTAAACCAAAACCTAGGCGGGAAACCGAAACCCGTCCTACCGACTTTCCTCACCCCAGCAGTACCCAATAAAACCCTGCCACGACTCTCCAAGACAGACTTTCCCCACCCCCAGCGGTGCCCAATAAAAACCCTCACTGCCCTGCCCTGGGGGCGACTTCCCCAACTCAACGCTCTTTCCCGAGTCTCGGAGTCTCGGAACCTCGCCCGAGGGTGCTTGCAATAAAGCTCATCTTCTGGACCACGTTTGCCTTTGCGGTCTCCATTTTATTCAAGACAAGAGAAACCTCACAGTTACCACTAAAAGAAAAAGTGGTATCTCTTCAAGGTAGAAAAGATCTAAATATGAGGACTAATTTAGGCAAATAATAACCATGGACATACTATACACGGTCCAAGTACTTACAAATTTTGTAGAAGAAGGTAATTTTGCTTTAGAGAAATTGCATATGTAATTTGAATTTTTTCCTGGTGAAAAGGAATTTATTCACTGCCTCAGAGCAAAACAAACAAAAATACCAACTGATAGCCTTATCTTTAGTCTATCAGAAAATCATACTTAAGTAATACCTATGACTCATCCCTCAATTTGTTCCATTTTACTCTTAGTTTCTCTTTTGGAAAAAAAAAATCCTCATGATAATTTAAACAATAATGAAACTTAAAAATGTTGAAATCTGTTTCTACATGGAAACATTTGTTCTCTTAAAAAGAACGCAACAGGCCCGAGATAGATTCATTTGCCCCCAGGATAGTAAAATAAGACTTAATTGCAGTTTCGACTTCTCTGGGGGTGGAATTTTAAGCCAATCAATCCGGAATTTTCTGTTTAGCACCCATGAGGTAATCTGTCACATGGGCCGTCTCTCATTTCCGCATAAAGGAAGACAGAGTATTCCACCCAGCAAGACTTCCTGCCCTCCCCCCCAGAGGAGGTGATCTTACCTGAAACAATTCTTTCTTTTCTTTTGCTAATAACGTCTTGCCCCACCCTCTTTCCTATAAAAGCCTCCCATTTTGTACTGCCTCTCAGAGGCCTTTCCTCTACCTGCTGCATTAGTCTTTAATCGCTTAATAAAGCCCATTAGATCTTCAAATTTACTTGTTTGAATACTGCTTTTTTTAAAGAAAGTTTCTTTCTTGTTTTCCCCCGTGTTTACACATTCTTTTTACTCAAAACAAGAAAGTCTAGTGATTTGATTTTATAGAATACAATAAAAGGAAATTCAGGTGATTATCCTCAGTATACAAAATTCCCTCCACATAGAAATACAGGGCAGAGGACAGAAGTTTGCTTTCTATAGTGAGTTTTTTCGATTGGCTGTAAGTATCAATTAAAAGCACTGTATAAGCACAACAAAAGCTCATCTTCCCTGTCTTTGTCTTTAGCTATAATAGGAAGAGAGAAGTTAATTTTATTAGTTAATACTTAAACGTTTTGCTTAATTTTGAATTGGGAAAAATTTAACAGTTTTAGCACATGGTAGAAATCATGTTTATTTTAGTCCCGAGACCCTGACATATTTTTCTAGCACATGGTAGACAGAGACCCTTATTTATGCATTTAGGTCATGTTTTTATTTATGCCTTAGCATTTTTTAGAATACCAGATCAAATTGTAAGCCAATCCATAATGTCTTCTGCATAACTGTGTGGGAGTTAAACCACAAATATTATCTATATTTGTATTGGGCTGCCCCACCCGTTGGCTGTCTCCAGAGCCCTGGTTTTCTAGGACGGCCACTCCTGGGTAGCAGTGGCTCCACTTGCATTTGGCATAGCCTTCTACACGGGACTTTCCCTTCTGTTGTCTTTCTTTGGCACAAACCAGTGAATGAAGTCATGCAAAAATGTGTGGCCAGTCACTGGGGATGCCTGGGACCGTGATAACGGAGCCGGCTTATCTGGCAGTGTGTTCTTCGGGTTTTGAATGATCTCCGATCCATACGGGTTTTGGTTGGCCTGATAAACATGTGCTAAACTTCATCTACGCAGAAGCAGTGCCTGTCAGAGCAGAGGACACGAGGTAGTGTACCATAGGGCAGAGAAGTCCCCCTATCTTCCAGCCGGTTGGCGACTTCTCCTTGAGCTCTCCAGATAGCCCTCTAGCTTGGTTTTGATGCAGTCGTACTTTGTTGGAGTTACAGACTCTCATCTGTGGTTGTATCTACACGCCTGTTAAGTTCCAGATACACCACTGACCTAGTTACATAACAGCACAACGTTTTCATGGAGGTCTACAGATTTGTGAACTGGAAAAAGCTTCAGGTGTTCTCAGAAGAGTTCCCAGTCAATCATAAATACTTACTATAAGAGCTTACTGTTTCCCCAGAATCTTTAGAAGAAGGGGAGAGGGAGAGGAGGGAGGGTGTGAGGAACAAGGAGAAGATTGTTTATATGTCCAGTTGGGGTAATAAGAAAAATAGAAACTGGCTAAAAGTAGGAAAGACCTTTCGGAGAATGCAACACCGGCTTCGGCTTCATATCAGGTTAGGTCTGGTGCAGCAGGTAGCTGGGCACCACGAGCTGACTCAGAGTCACGGTGAGGAAGTTAAAGGATCATTACTACCACCAAGCAGCCATCGGTGGGTGTCTGTACTATGCATAGAGCAAAGCACTTGTCCAAGATGTGGGGAAACAAAGTGATATAAGGACCTCTTTTACTTAGGATTTTTACTTGGAATCTAATAAAAAACCCATATCAACAGAAAAACAAAGAGTAATTCATCTCAACAGAGTATAATGCTAACTAAGAGATTCTGACAGTAAGTACAACATAAAGTCGAAAGAGTCAAAAGAGTGGGATTAGGTGGCCAGGAAAGAATGCATGAGTGATGTGGGATATAAAAGGGTCTTCATTAGGTAGGCTGGTCTTGGATATGTAGAAAGTATACCCCGAACATTTCTTTTATCTCCAATGTACATATTGATTAAACAGACACAAGTTTTGTGTCAAGACAAAAGGGTTACAAATTTTAGGGTCACAATTTTGGAAAAAAAAACTAGACTATCACCCAGCTCAAACGTGGCAATTGCTTTCAGAGCCATGAAGCCTCTACAAAACCACTTTACACTGCCAACGGGTGCACTATTAGGTAAATTATGCCTGGATTGGGTAGGACTATCCATGCCAGGCTTCAAAGTTTATGCGTTATCCCCTGAGAGGCAAAAAATCACTGAAAAAAATTGAGGCAAAATGTGTATTAAAATATATATTCAGATGCTACGTATTAAAATCCCTCAATCAATATACCAGTTTTCAGATACAATTATAAGACAGGAACTGGCAGATGAATGAAAAGACCGTTGAATTTGTCCAACTGTAGTGTGTGTGCATTATTAGCTAAACTGCGGTGGCAGCAGAAACAGCAACGTGATGGGTCCATTGTTAAAGCTAACAGAGGCTGAAGAAAATGTAGTTTAATGGGCAGAAACAGGTTGATTGCAGTTTTAGGCATGCCTATTTTGAGTTAACAGTGGGGAAGGACGGAAATTTAGCATAAAGGTAGGCAGATAAAACCTATATATTCCAGGGTGCCTAGAGGTAGAGAGAGAGAGAATGGTATCTCCTGGGTGCCTTCAGCTTGATCACTGAGCATGGGGTAAAGTCTTCATCCGGCATCATAATGGAAGTTCAGACTGAGCTTATAAAAAGAAGTCATAGTTATCACAAAATTGAAAAAATTCTAAATCTTTCTGGTTTGCAAAACTGACAAGTTGAACTTTAAGTCCACTTTTCTTCCCACATACTCCAAAAGATTTCAGGTGTGTTTTATGGCCATCAGCCCAGCAAAATGCAACCCAGGATGGAACTGCTGGTCTATGACTTCCTGGTAAGTCTCAGATACTCACAGCAGTGCTGTTGCTTTGTTAAGTGGAAAGCAGCAGCAGCGGTATCTACGTGTGTATGTTTCTTCCTTGTAGAATGAAGCAGCCTTAAATTCTGTGCTTTCCCTCTCTCCTCCAGCCTTCCAAACACTAGGCAAAAAAATGAAGGAAGGAAAGAAGGAAGGAAGGAAGGAAGGAAGGAAGGAAGGAAGGAAGGAAGGAAAAGAAAGAAAGAAAGAAAGAAAGAAAGAAAGAAAGAAAGAAAAATAGATTTCCTTCTATATCTGATTTCTGTCTCCATATGAATACCAAAAAAACTGATGTGATAGCAGGCTGAAAATGAACATAAAGCCAGTAAGTGGAGAGATCAATAAGCAATATGGTCACATCCATTCCACACAACACTTTTATTGCACCATATTGAATTAATACAAATGCCTTTGGTACAATAGCAAAATTATTTATGAAACAATAGAAAATCTGCTCTTAAGTAGAAAAAAGCACTGCACATGATTTCAGTGAAAAAAAGAACCAGATGTTACACATACTTAAAAAAACTGAATCCCATATGCAGTTACCCATGAAATATTCAACACATACATAAGTTTAGGGCTTACTGGCACGATTTCTTTCCTCCCTCTCACCTTCATGCTAATCCTCCACATGTCATCATTTCTTTGAAATCAGGGTGTGTTGCTAAAGTGGAGAACAGAGAGCCAACTGAGGATTGATGCCAGTTGAAATGTTTGTAGAATGCCCAGGGATGTCCTCAGCTCTGAAAGGAAGAGGGTGCAGTGACTACATGACAGGAATGTAGGCATGCAAGCAGCCCTGTGTTCCGTTTGCTATCTACACAACCAGAAATAGATTGCTGCAAATAAAATTAATAAGCGAGTGATGCAGTGCAAGGAAAGGGGTTATTTATAGAGTCATATTCCTATACTAAAGATGAAAAAGTAGACATGAGATTATCAATTAAATTCCCACCACTGGGAGTGACCTTAAAATGTGGCAGCTACAAAATCGAACCCTTCCCTTTAATTCTGGTATTCCAATTGAAATTATGTTTATATATTAAAGTTTCGTGTTCTTTTTAAAGACAACATTGAATCAAAAGCAGCCAACTACACCAACCATATGGTTACCCACTTGGATTTTTTTTCATCTGACACAGAAGCCCCAGGAATTTCCTACAGTTAGGATTTTTGTTAGCTGTGCTTTCCTAATGTTCTTAGACTTTTGACATTGATTTAATTTTATTTTATTTTTCCACACAATTACATCATGTGTATTCTGAAGCCCATAGCCATTGTTAGGAAATACATGGATACTGTATCACCCATTCAAAAATGCAACCCTTTTGTTTTATATGCTGGTTTATTTCTTTATAAATTTAACAACATTAGGACTGCCTCATATGCTCACACTGCTTCCAGATTTCTGTCTGAGAATAAGAGTCAGTTGCTCTTCAAAGAATCTCAGGATCCTTGATCTTAGGAGGTTTAAAGAGCACTGGAGGTGAACAGCAGTGGGTTTTTCCTAGACTTGTAGCTAAGCCCCTGCAGGCAAACTTGAACCTCTGGGCTAGGGGAGATGTTCCCATTATCAGGACTAAGTGAAGCCCCCTGTAGCTCATACTGTAGCTGGAGATGTGCCATTTAGTTAGCAGATACTCAGCCCCAGACACACTCTATATTTACTTTCCCTGCTCAGTAGGAAGAGCTCACCTATCTGGAATTAACTAAGGTACACAGAGACTTTTTCTTCCAGCATGGTCTTCCCTTCCAGAAAAATCTGCAAGATGAGCATAGGTGAAAGAAATAATTAAAAACTGTTTTGACAAATGAACGTTGCAAGTGGGGAGGGAAAGACAGGAAAATCAAGAAACTGACTCAACTACAGAGAACAAACTGATAGTTACCAGAGAGGAGCTGATGGAGGGATGGGTTCAATAGGTGATGGGGATTAAGGCGAGCCCTTGTGATGAGCTCTGGGGGGTTGTATGGAAGTATTGAATCACTGCATTGTATACCTGAAACTAATATTGCACTGTATATTAACTAACTGGAATTTAAAAACTTGAAAAAAGTAATAAAAACTTTTGAATCAGAAATTAGCGGTTAGGACTGTTGATGGTAAAAACTACAAGCTTTAATGACCTTGCTACTCTTTTCCTTCTTCCCTCTGCTCCCTATATAGAGTGATATATATATATCACTTTCAATATATCTTTCTTCCACACTCAGTGTTACATTTTCTTTTAAAAATAAGCAATGAGAAAGAGATTCTATAACTCTTTATATCTATGCACATCTGAAAAGACAGTGGGTCAAGTATAAAATTGGGAAGAAAACATGGCTGTGAGCATCTGAATAATACTCCAAGTGGAAGTAGAGCCAAAGATTGGCATTTAAAATATCCCAGAGGGCAGAATGGTCGCTGTAAGTGTTTGGCTGCTATTAGCCATTCTGCAGGGTACATAAGTCATAGAGTTACAAACTATGATAGGTTTTAATAAGTACTTGGGCTTGAAGTTTGAAGCTTTATGAATGAGATGTACCAGTAAGACAGATAAGTATTAAGAACTGGCAATGTAGTTAGATGTCCATTTCAGCAGGAAGATACTAATCTTGAGGAAGTCAGACTTTGGATATGGGAATCTGAAGTAGTTCTAGCTCCCATACAAGGGAGTAAATCAGAGCAAAGCAAGACTCACTCATCCCAGGGGCAACTAGGGAATTAGACAGGCAATGAGAACATGAATTAAAATGGAAACCAAATCAGAAGCTGAAGCCAGTGACAAGAACAGTTGGACTTTGAGTATACACTAGTGCCAAAAACATTTTCAGAGCGAGGACACCAGAGAGGGTTAAAAACTATGTGAGGCCCAAGTGTCAACCAACTGTAACCCAAGGTCAGATTTGTTGTAAACATGCCATTGACACAATATAGGTCCTGAGGGATCTTGTGATCTTGATTAGTGAGGTACTAATCAAGGAGCTAGAAAAAGATACTACCGTTCATCAGCTTCCTTCTGTAGGCACAGTGTTAGATGCTCTGCATACCACTCTTTAAGGGAAGCATTATTAATTCCATTAAGCTGATGAAGGAATTAAAGGCAGAAAAGAGGCTGGCTTAAACTCTTAAATCCAGATAGTTCTAGGAATTAAAGGAGGGTTGATTGCATGGAGAGGAATCTCAAAGAGCTGAGGAAAGCGCAGTGAGATGATGAACAGTGGATCTTCCAGCTGATTTCCTGGGAACATTCTATGTCTTGTAGTTACCTACCATATGTCACAGTCATGTAGTCTACCCAAGATTTTAAGGTGCAATCCTATTGCCAGAAAATATCTAGGCACTGGGAATAGTCATGAACTTGTTAGATAGTGTCTATTCTCACAGAGTCCGTGTACTAGTAGTTGATGCCCAAATAGGTTTTCTAAACCATTTTTGAAAATCCCATGTCCAATATCCAACCTTAGACTTGTGAGATATGAGAAGTCAGCTGAGGATATTTGAGAAAATTCTTCTTCCCAAAAAAGTTACAATCCTTTCCTTTCATAATGCAAGCATAAAGGAAAGTAGCTCGGTGTGAGGTTGACACTGAGGCTGACCACGGTGGGGGTAGCACGGGTACCTGATGACATCATTGATCATCTGATCTCACTATCCTATAGCCTGCTCTCTTAACGGACTTCAGTTATGTGAAATCGTTTCTTGACTCCTTAATGTGTAAGCCACTATAAATTCAGTGTACAAATTTGGTAATTTGTAGCTGAAACTTGCCAACCTGTTACACAGATCAAGAACTGAATCAAAGTTTCTGTCCTATAGGCTAATTTTAGTCAATAAGACAGGCCTCTGAAGAGAGGGAGCCAAAGCCTATGGTTTGGGCTGAGGTAGGGCAGGTAAAGAGAGAGACCAAATCCAAATGGTAACAGAAGAGTAACCTTGACAGGATGAAAAGAAAATGGCCAATAAAGAAGTGGAGCATGAATGTGAAAGTTTTCCTCTAACAACAAAACAAAAATGTAAGGGAATGAACCAGAGTCAAGTACTGAAAAGACAAATCAGCCAGTTTTCTTCCCAAAAGAATTTCTGGAGTAAAATTTACTTTTTCTAGAATTCCAGGAGCAGATTTAGTGCTGGCCATTTCAACTTGTCTTCCTTGGCTTTAAAGAAAGAGGTTGCAGAGTCTCCAGCCAGAGTCAAATAGTATTGATCTTGATAACTTTTGTTACGATGAACTCATCATCTCCTCTGAACCGTCCTTGCAAATGCTCTTCTGTTTCTCTGCTGGTTCTGGCATTACACTCTGGGAGATACTCATACAAAGGTAGATTCAGTATAGGGCAGGAGAAAATGAATTTGGTGTAGAAAAGTCTTAGGTTTAAATCTCAATTGTTAATATGGGCAGTGCAGGACAAACAGCTATTGTTATCATTATTATTGCCTATTCCTACCTACTGGCAATTTTTTCAAGCATTTAATTGAATTCTCAAACTTGAGGACAAGTGGCTTTTTAAAAAATAATAAAAAGAAAACTACTAGTATGATAAGGAATATGTGCATTTAAAATATCAAAATATGCTTTTAAAAAGATTGAACTTGAAAAAAGAGACCTCGAGAACATTGGCAAACACAAGCATCAACTATGGTTGCCATTCAGTATTTCTTGTATTTTGAAAACTTTAAATACCGTTATTTTAGGAAGAACACAGTTCTATATAGAAATAATATAAAATTAAAACAATAGCTCATTGTTAAAGCTCCATGCTAAGGATACCAGACATAATTGAGTTACATTAACTCACACGAAATAGGACCCAGTGGTCACATCCTGATTACCATTCTCAATTAACACTGCTACATTTTTTAATGCCTATGTTTAATGTCAAAGCATTAAGAGGCTTCCAGGATAAGAAATCTATTAGTGTTTCAAAAATATGTTCCAAACCAGAGAGACTAGAAACAGAATGAAACCATATGTCATTTGCACTAAAGTGATAATTTCAGCAATATGAATTAATCAGGTTTCTCAAGGGAAGGCTATAATTTAAAAAGTAGTAAAGAAATTCAGTGTTAAACACGAGGCTGAATCAGCTTGTTTAAGACACAAAACAACAGATCTGAAATCGTTCGAGAAGTATTATACATGAGGGAGAGAACATTTCCATATTCCTAACTGCAGAGTGTATGCATTCAAATCAAACGACCTTTCCATTTGTTCTTGAGGACTGGTGATGACCCTCACAGGGCCTAGAAAAAGTGTGCCTTCAATACGTGGTTTTGGAATGAATGAACAGATAAAAGACAAAAATATGGTGAAAAATGAAACTCAAAATTTAGGATTATATTTGAAAGAAGCCCGGGGTAATGCAGTCTAGGTCTGGGTCCTACTGCTGATTTTGCCATTGGTTGTTCTCATAATAGTGAGCAAATCATTTGACACCTGGTTATTACATCTCTAAGTTTGGATTACTAGGTCTCTAAAATCCCTCCCAATTCTTCATTCTGCCACAAAAGCTATAGCTTAGCTTTAAAAAAATTAGGCCATAAAATATCCCAGAAGTTGAGACAAAGAAAAGGAAATATGGAGAGTGGCCAAAAATTAGTAACGGTAGATGATTTGAAAGATTGTGTTTGTTTTTAAGATTGGAACCATCTGAATAAAATTATATGGAAACAATCCCTTAGGGTCTGAATATATTTGAATAGAAACAACCAATCTAAAATACAAAGAACACATCCTTGAAGAAAATAGAAAGCAAAACTTCCAAATAGAAGAGATTAATATTAAGAAGTTGTTCTTCATACATTCAGTCAACAAACATGCATCAAATGCATTCTCCACGACAGCTACCCTGCTAGGCACAGAGGATTTAAGGCTAAATGTGAGAGTCCCTGTCCTCTAGGAAGTACAGCTGGCAATGGATTCACAATCTAGTCCAGGAATGCACTTCTGAGGATTAAAGAAAAAATGTCACAAAGAAGAAATTCAGATAATAACAGTGTAGTACTGACATTGAAATGTATGTATTTTTAAAACATAAAAAATTCAAATACAATTATCATTTTCATCTTGGATTTTTTGGGAAAGCCAAATTAATTAACTTGAATATTAATTTGATATAGTGATCAGTTATGTGAGTAAAATGGCTGAAATAGGATGTTCTCTTGCCATTTGACCTAAGCAAAATGAATAACTCCTCTAAACATCTTTAATTAGGGTGCTTAATAAATGCATATATTGACATTCTTTTTTTGTCCTTCTCTAGCAAGAAATTTATGAAGACTGGGATTGTTAGATAAAGAGAGTAAACTTTCTTAAAAAATTTAAACACAAAACTAAATTGCTTTGCCAAAATTTCTATTAATTTCAAACGTATTAGTTAAAAATTCCAAACCATTCTCATGAAACAAAAGAGCGTTTTAATTACTTCATAATTTTTTGTGTTAACAAAAATGTATTATTTTTAAAATTTTGTGTTTCTTTTATTACTAGTGAGGGTCCACATGTTTCCATATGCTTAGCAATTCATTTTCTGTTACGCAGATTGTTTGTCATGGCATTTCACCACTTATTGGGATCTTGCTGTTCTATATTCTTCTATTAAAATGCTTTTAAAATCAAATATATTAAATCTTCATCATATTTCCTGTAAACATTGTTCCCCTGTTTAGAAGTTGCCTCTTTAGTGTAGGCTTCTCTGTAATTTGATTGTTGTATATTTAAAGTTTAATTTATAAAAAACAGTTTTAAAACCTTATAACATATTTTACTTAACGCTGTTTACAAAATATAACATTTTTATAAAGCTCATGATTTTTAAAAAATAATATAGTTCAATGACAAAATGTCAAGTTCTGGCATTATAATATAAGCAATACATAAATCATTTATACATAAAATATGTAGTTCAAATGTTACAGTAAAAAAAAATTTGGAGAGTAAAAACAGTATTTACGAACTGTTTATAGTAAGATAAATAGTAACACAATGGTAATAACAGCGAAGATCTATTGAGTCCTTTCTGTGTGCAAGGCACTTTATAAAAAGTATTTAATCCTTACAACTCTTTGAAAGGAGAGTTTGACCTTACTCTACAATAAAGTCTATTACTTGAGGGGTGAGTTCTTTTCAAAAATATCCTGGAAAACTTTGGAAATCTATAAGGCATTGCCAGTTTGGAGCCTAAAGGAAATTTTGCTATTTCTCAGTAGTTCCCTGAAATGTTCATAGGTAATATTTATTTTATTTTATTTTATTTCTGACTTAAATAGAGAAATCCATGGTAAATGATTTGGGGAAATTCTGAGTTAAAACTAAATGTTTCTTTCCTGCAGGATTTCTTAACACTTTTTACAAGGTTATATGTGTTGTCATTCTCCAAGAAGACAATAGGATATTCAGTATTGCCTATGCACATTGACCACAGAATGTCCTTTTTTTCCCCCTATGAGCTTATTCATGGAATGTTTTAGATAATACTAGATTAACCATTTGTTTGCCTATATGGAAATGGCAATCAGGAGATTATGTTACTAAGGCCCTTCCCAAGCAGTACCAATATTTCAAGGAGGCTCCCGTGTTTAACCATGCACCCCCACTCTTGGTGTATTCTGAAAGAGGTACTTTTGCAGAAGGAGAAACTCAGAAGAGAAATGAAGCTGAGAGAAGTGATAGGTTTATGAAGGCAAAATACTTTATGAGAACCATCAAAGCACCAGATACTTTCCCAACTTCTGGGAATGAAGTTTAAATGTGCCATAAGGCAGACTGTTAAGTAAACAGTCACAATACTACAGGGAAAAAGTGAGGTGCTCTCTGGGAAAATAACACCCATAGCACTCGTAGGAGGTGCCAGAGAAAGATTAATGGAAAAGAGAGTTTTTACCTGAATATTGAATTGTGCTTAATTGAGTCATAGGCAGTGGTGCCCCTTCCAGGAAGAGTAATAATCCTTACAAAGGCAAGACAGTGTGAGAGAATGAAGAGGCTGTTTGGGAAAGTCAGTGATTTGGTAGGACTACAGGTGGGATTGGTAAAAACATGAAGCTGAAACACTCGTCAAGGATCAGGTTAGGAGAGCCTTGTTTGTTATATGAACAACATAATCTTTGAAAGATTTCAGGCAGGAAGTGATCCAACTGGATGGTTATCTCTTTTAGAAAGGTCACCTGGGGACTCTGGAGGATGAGAACGGAAGGGTGAGAAAGTGGCAAGGTAAGATGTCAGAGGCAATACAGCAGGTAAGGAAGCCTGAGAATTAGATTTATGATAAACAGGAGAAGATAGGGTAGGGAGAGGACAAAGTTGGGAACTATTTAAAGATATCTGGAAGTTACAACAGGACATGGTGGCATGTTGGCTGTGGATGCCTACGATCAAAGAATGACTGAAGACAACAGCTTTGTCATGGAAACTGGGACCCCAATAGAATGCTTTTCTTTCAAAAGGATCTGAGGTCATTGCACGGTCTTAATTAAAAAATTAGAAAACTGCATAGTCTTCAAGATAAGTGACGCATTCATGGTATTTTCATTCTTATGCCTATTTGTTCAGATGATAAAAAAAATACATGCTTACATTAAAATATCTGAAAACGTAATTGCTGTGATATTTGAGAGTGTTTCCTTTCAGGCTCTTTTTCTAAGCATATGGGGAAGAGCAGTGAGTGAGTGTGCATGTTTATGGCTGTGTATGGTGAAGATTCAACTTTATACCACACTGCAGCCTGAGTTTCTATTTAATATTATATCATGAACATTTTCCCATCTGTCTTCATCTCCTTGGACTACTATAACAAAAATACCATAGACTGGGTAGCTTAAACAACAAACATTTATTATTCACAGTTCTGCAGACTAGAAAGTCCGAAGTCAGCCAGCAGATTTAGTGTTTGGTGAGAGCTCACTTCTTGGTTCATAGACAGCCATCTTCTCCTTCTGTCCTCACAGAAGTGTGGTGACTAGGGTGAGCGAGCTCTCTGGAGTCTTCCAGACAGTTTTAAGGATACCGATCCCATGCACGAGGGCTCTACTGTCATGACCTAATACTTCCTAAAGCCCCTACTTCCTAACACCATCACAGGGCTGGGGGGATGGGGGCGAGGGGGATTAGGATTTCCACATATGAATTTGGGGGGACACAGCATTCAGTCCATAACAGAAATTATTCCTCAGAATCATTGAAGTTTATTTTTAACAGCCATATTAGATTCTATTTCCTAAGTCTGATAGTTATTTTAATTTTTCCCTCTCATTTAATATTGAAGTTGTTTCTTTACCTTTCTCTTTCCTTTCTTTTTCCATTTAGAAGTCAGTACCTTGATAGATACCATTTCACCTGAGAGTTTTCACATTTCTATGATAATTTACTAGTCATATATTCCTAGAAGTGGGATTATTTTATCAGAGAGTATAAAGATTTCCAATACTTTATGAGTATTAAAAATTGTGTTTTAGAAAGCTCAAAATATCATGTTACTTATTTAATTGACTGTTAGCCTTTGACCTTTATTTAATACATTTGACCTGTCCTAAATTCTATTTGCCGGATATCATATAGTTATTTTCATTCCATTGGTTTAACACTTTACAAAATTAGCTAGAGATTGGATTATTGCTAACTGTAGCTCCTTAGAAAATATGTTTTCTTTTTTTCTAAAATAAGCCACATAATTTCTTCACAAATTTAGGTTTTTCTAAATTTAAAAAAATGGAAAAATTGATCAAGAATTGAAATTGTAGGGGCGCCTGGGTGGCACAGCGGTTAAGCGTCTGCCTTCAGCTCAGGGGCGTGATCCCGGCGTTATGGGATCGAGCCCCACATCAGGCTCCTCTGCTATGAGCCTGCTTCTTCCTCTCCCACTCCCCCTGCTTGTGTTCCCTCTCTCGCTGGCTGTCTCTATCTCTGTCGAATAAATAAATAAAAAATCTTTAAAAAAAAAAAAGAATTGAAATTGTAAACCTCTTCTATGTTTAATAGATGATTCTAATTTCTGCTAAAATTAATATGCTCATAATTGAAAATTTATAAAAATACATTACCATCTACAGGAAAAAATTACTTACAACCCTACCATCCAAAGAGAACCATCCCTAATGCATGTTCCACAGTGGTGTTTCAGGTTGTTTTGTTTGTTCACCAATCTGACCCAAGTGCCTAGAAGAGTGTGTTGTATATGGTTGGTGTTTAGCAAACATTTGCTAAATAAATGAATATTTTTAGTTTAATTTCCAATATTTTACATAGATATTTACAGTAGTTAACATGTTTTGATCAATATACCAAGCTTCATTCCAAATGCTGTATGCAACATCTCTTTAATACAACTACACTGTTTGGAGGAACCACTACAATGTTCAGTTGGCAGACCTAGCCTGAGCTTTAAAAAGATTATGTGGCCTGTAAAATATCACATAATAGCCAACAGCTTATGCTGTGGCAGGCTCCCAGGCACCTTGCCTACAGAGGGCATATTAGAAGTATGAATGTCCACCACACAATTCTGCCCCCGAGAGGGGAGATGAACAATCATTTTATTAGGGTTTATTATTTTATTTTATTATTATTTTTTTATTCCATCCAACTGCAGTGTTGCAGTGGTCATTTTATTTTTTTTAATAATTTTTTATTATATTATGTTAGTCACCATACAGCACCTCCCCAGATTCCGACGCAAAGTTCGATGCTTCATTAGTTGCGTATAACACCCAGTGCACCATGNTCGATGCTTCATTAGTTGCGTATAACACCCAGTGCACCAGGCAATAGGTGCCCTACTTACTACCCATCACTGGTCTATCCCAATCCCCCACGCCCCTCCCCTCTGAGGCCCTCAGTTTGTTTCTCA